>NC_062216.1:136418850-136721881 GCF_902686445.1 Sciurus carolinensis
AGCCCTAGTATTTTCATTCTTTTTATACTTCCTGTGTGCTCCAAATTTCCTTAATAATTCCTTCTAAAGTTGCCTTTTAAAATAAATTTCAAGTACTCCCTTTTCTGTTTATTTTTTAATTGACACAGAAAAGTGTATATATACATATGTGTATGTATACATATACACATATGGTGCCATGTGATGTTTCAATACATGTATATAATATGTAATGTTTACATCAGGGTAAACCTATCTACCTCCTCAAACATTATCATTTCTTTGTAGCAAAATTATTCCAAAATTTTTCTTGCAGTAAGCAGTGCATTATTGCTATCTATTGTGCAGTAGAACACCAGATATATATCTCCTAACAAACTGTAACTTAGTACCTGTAGATTGATTTTTTTCCCCATCTTTTTCTCTCTCCCACTTTCCCCAGTATCTGGTATCCATGATTCTACTCTCAACTTGTGTGCGATCAACTTTTTAAGATTCTGTGTATGAATGAAATCATGTTGTATTTGTCTTTTTGTGCCTGGAATATGCCACTTAACATAAGTACCTACTGTATATCAGTGTTATCACAAATGACAGACTTTCATTCTTTATGGTGGTTGAATATTATCCCTTTTTATAAACATTTTCCTTGTCTAATCATCAGATGATGGACAGTTAGGATGTTTGTATTTCTTGCCTGTTGGAAATAGTGCTGCAGTAAGCATGGAGTACAGGTGTCTCTTTGAAATATTGATTTTATTTCCTTTAGGTTTATGCCACCTACTAGGAGGGCTGAATCATACAGTAGTCCTGTTTTTAATTTTCTGAGAAAACTGCATCCTGTTTTCCATAGTAACTGTTGGATGGAATGTCCCATGGATGTCTGTCAGGTCCATTTGTGCTAGGATAAAATTTAACTTGCCTTTTTGTTGTTTTCATTTTTCTGCCTGCATGTTCAGCTCATTGTTAAAATTGGGGTGTTAAAGTTCCCAACTATTATTGTATTGGAATCTAACTTGGGTTAGGCATGTAGCTCTGTGGTATAGTACTTGCCCAACAAGTGAAAGACTCTGGGTTCAGTGCCAAGCACCATACACACACACACACACACACACACACACACACACACGAGCAATTTCTCTCTCTGTTGTGAGGTTTATTAATACTTGCTTTATATATTTGTATGCCTATCGAGTACATTTATATTTTCAATTGTTTCCTCTTGTTGAATTGACACATTTATCATTATATAGTAACCTCCCTTGTCTTTTGTTAATGTTTTTGATCTAAATTCTATTTTACCTGATATACGTATGGCTACTCCTACTCCTGCTTTCTTTCTGATTTCATTTGCATTGAATATCTTTTTCCTTCCATGTCTTTAGAGATAGAGTAGGTTTCTTATAAGCAGCAAGCAGTTACCCACTTCCTGCCCTTAAATCTTTTTGAGTCATTCTTTATATTTTAATTGGATAATTTAATCCATTTACATTTAAGATAATTATTGAAAGATAAGACCTTAATATTGCCCTTCTGTTACTTCTTTCTTTTTTCCTTTTGTTTGGGGGGTTTGGGGCCACTGGGGATTGAACTCAGGGGCACTCAACCATTGAGCACATCCCCAGCCCTTTTTTGTTCAGAGACAGGGTCTCACTGAGTTGCTTAGTGCCTTGCTTTTGCAGAGGCTGGCTTTGAACTCTTGATCCTCCTGCCTCAGCCTTGAGCAACTGGGATTACAGGAGTGTGCCACTGCACCCAGCCTTGTCCTTATTTTCAAATGTTTTGTAGTTCCTTTCTTTCTTCCTCCCTCTCTTTTAGTCTTTGTGGTTAAGTGATTTATTGTAATAATGTGTCTTGATTCCTTGATTATTATTTTTGATGTGCCTACTATAGATTTTTGTTGTATGGTCAGAACAAATTTAAAAACACTTTTTCTCCTCCCACCCTCCTCCCTCTCTCTCTCTCTCCCTTTCTTTCTTTTTTTGTTCCTTCCTTCCTTCTTTCCTTCCTTCTTTCCTTCCTTCCCTCCTTCCTTCCTTCCCTCCTTCCTTCCTTCCTTCCTTCTTTCCTTCCTTCCTTCCTTCCTTCCTTCCTTCCTTCCTTCCTTCCTTCTTTATTGTAAAGTTGGAGATCAAACCCATGCCTTCAACATGCTAGGCAAACACTACCAATGAGCTATATTCCTAGAATAGAAAACATCTTTTGAGTATATGAAGTTACTTTGATAGTAATTTGACATTTGTCATACAGATAGGAAAAGAAATTTGAAAAAAAGTAGGGAACAAAAAATAATAAAACTTCTACACTTCACTCCATTCCTTCCTATATTTTGGAATTTTATCTCATTTTATGTCTTATATTGACTCAATATATTAAGATAGCTTTTTGGTCTTCATTTTAAAGGTATAAATGATTTATGCATCATGTTTATAGTGTAAGAACATTCTGAATTTATTTACATAATCTTTCCAGTGAGTTTTATATTTTATATTTTTTTCTTACTCATTAACATCTCTTTCTTTCAGTTCATAGAATTCCCTTTAGTATTTATTGTAGGACCTGGTGATGAATTCCCTCAGCTTTTCTTTTGGAATGTCCTTATCTGTCTTTCATTTCTAAAGAATGGCGTTTATGGGTATAGTATTCTTGGTAGTATTCTTGGTTATTTTTCCTTTACCACTGTAAAAATCTCATTATACTCCCCCTTGGCTTATAAGGTTTCTTCTGAGAAGTCTACTGTCAAGTTGAGATACATTTTTATGACATGTTTCTTTTCCCTTGCTGCCTTGAGAATCTTCTCTTTAACATCTTTGAGAGCTTGATTGTAAGATTGTAAGATCTCTTGGGGTAGACTTGGTTGAATTGAGTCTGGTGATCTTTGATCTTTCTATACACAGATATTTATATTGTTCTCTAGGTTTGAAGAGTTTTCTATTATTGCCGCTTTGGATAAGCTTTCTGCCCCTTTGGAAATCTCAAATTTATCTTAAACACCAATAGCCCAGACATTCTCTTTTATTGCTATCCCAAATTTCCCATAAGTTTTCTTCATTCTCTTTTGTTTCTTCCTACTCTGTATATTTTTAAGTAGCCTATCATCAATTTCATGCTTTCTTTTGTTTGATCTATTCTTCTGTTGATGGCTTCTGTTGCATTCTTAATTTCACTTAGTATATTTTCCAGCTCATTTCTGTTTGATTTTTAAAAACTACTTCAATTTCTCTTTTAAATCTCTGATAAATTATTGAATTCTTCTTCTTTTTCCCTTAAAGTTCACTGAAATTCAGCTATTTTAAATTTTCTGTCCTGTAGTTTTTACATGAACATTTTGATTTTTATATGACACTTAGTTTTTTAAGTGAAGTCATGGATCTCTGAGTCCTTGATACTTGTTGGTATATAATGTGTTACATTAATGGATTATTTATTTCAGTTTTTCTTATCTGTCTCTTTTTCTACCTGTCCTTTCAGAAATTCTAATTGGATTATTTTCTCTGAGCCCATGGTCACTGCCACTATTTCAGCAGCAGAGGGCATGTTAAGTCCAGTTTTGCCCACAAGTCCCCACTGGTGTGTTGTCACTGTTTCAGCACTAGAGGGTGCACCAGGCTCAAGTTTGTTTCAAGTCTGTAGTTGGTAGGCTGTTCAGATGTACTGGGGGAATGCCTAACCAAAGAAGCCCATTCACATAAGCTTTCACCTTGGGCAGGGGCAGTCCCAGATGCCTACTCCATGGTTACCTAACTATGGTCAAACACTGGGATTCTGCCTGACACTAGACCTCACCATAGAAGTACTAATCCTACTTTCCATATACTAAGTTGGGACCTCCCTTCCACTATATCCTCTAAGAGAACAATAACTCTGCCCATGTTGTGATATCTGTGTTTGAAGGAAGGAAGGGGTAGGCAGACTTGTATTCATGTATGCTACAATGCTGGGTCATACTCAGTACCTACCCTCTGAGACCCATGCATCAAGATCAAGGCTCATTCTGCTATGGCCTGCCTGTTGCTGTGGTATGCACATGGCCCAAGACCAGTGCAACCAACATCAGATGATGCAGGCCAGAATACAAGTCCAGTCAACTGAGGCCATAGGTCTGTACCTGAGGAAGGTCCAGGTCAACTGTGGGCATTGGCCTATGGAAGGGGTCATTGGACTCTGCCCAGTATTGGATTTCACTAACCTACCACTGAGTTTCAAGGCAAAGTCATAGGCTTCTTTGTCCCACTCTAAATACATGGATATTTTTCTGTGCTGTGTACTAGGGTTGTGGAAGGGATGGTAGAGGTAATGCCTTGGTCTCCAGGTAAATGTGGGTCCAGAATCTCTGTTGCAGGCACTAGACTGGGGAAAGAGGCTGCAGGGCTTCTCCAGGTTTTGCCTTGGCAGGCTTGGTACTGGGTTTCATGTTTGAAGCTTGATATTAACATATCCCTTCCCCAGGCATAAGTCATCTCTCTCCAAACTGGGGGATGAATGACATAGGTAATGTTTTCCTTCCTACCTCCTTCAGTGTATCTTATTTCATGGACATCTTGCTTTAACTCTTAAATATTTCTTAATGCCCTAATAGTCTAGATCATCTGAAATTGATAATAATATGATATAATTATGATAGTAATGATCATAATTATAACATAGCTAACTTACAACAATTATACCTGCTATCTGTATACCTCTAATTTCTGTAATATATGTCAGGAATCAAAAACTCCTTCTACCTTCTCCCTCCTCAAAAAAAAAAAAAAAAACAAAAAACCCACACACAAAAACAACTCCTTCCTATAGGATATTTGGAAAGAACGATATTTATCCCATGTCTCTGCTGAGTCACTCTCCATATGGCCCCTGCTTCTCTGTGTCAACTGATCTGACTATGCAGCTGGTCTGGCAGCTTTACTCTGAGATGAACACTGGCTCCTTTTGCATTATGCCTCAATGTGCCACTAAAATAAGACTATTGATGGGAACTACCTTTTCCAAATTTTTTGAAGTTTAAATATTTTGGGTTAAAAATTTTAGGATTTAAAATTTAGCAATATAGGGGTTTATAACAGTAATATACAAAGAACAATTTATAATTGTTATTGTAATCAGAATTCTTAACTTTCTCTGTATTGCAATGACCAATATTCTTTTCTGGCCTCTGCTCATTGGTGGGATTGCTGAGTTTCTCCATTCCCATGGTTTTGCCTACCTCTTTAGAAATCTCCTCCTGAACCAGTTGCCTAGAGGAGACTCACTGATGTAGTTTTTCATTATTCAGAGTCCTTTACTAACTATTCCTCCAGATTACTTACAAAAGGCCTTAGGTTTCATAATTTTATTTTTTAAAATTTATTTTAAAAATAAGGTAGAAGTTTCCTGTTCTTTATTTAAACAGTCTTAGAGTGAGCAAGCTGGCTGTTGCGGAAACTCTAACGTGGGCAACTGGTCCCTTTTCTTTTGTTGCTCCTCTAGGATCTAGGGTGTAGATTCAAAATCAGTTTTCATAATTTTAAAAGTAACTACCTAAATGTTTTAAGAGTTGCTGTCTTGCCTAAAAATAATTCTGGTATTCTCTTAGGGCACCTAAGTGAAATCTTGGTAAGTTTAAAAGAAATTTCTTCTTTCAGTTTCATAGCAATGCCAACTATGATCACTGAGACATAAAATGGTCATAATTATTACTTATTGAGCTCTTTGAACATGATCAAGTTAATTCCATGTGATTTACATACATTTTATAAATTCTGAGTTACTTCATACACAAAACAATTCCATTATTTTATTTGAAGTAAAGTGGGTTACTAGAAGAAGTTTTATGATCTAACAGCATGCACATCCTAACCACCTTGCCAAGTAGCATCCCCAGATTTCAATATTAGGAAATTCCAATTTAGGGAATTTTGACATTTTTTCCTGATGAGTAGGAGAGACAGAATTTAAACTTAGATTTTTGTAGATACAGAAACCATAAGACTTAATCACAAGACCTCACTGTACACTAACCTGAATTATTTTGGAAGTATACCCTTTGTGACTTTATTTGTTATTGTATCTAGAATAATGTGTTCAGCCCCTAAGATATCTATATTCAAATCCTGGAAGACTGTGAATGAATGTACTAAGTTACATGGCAAAAAGGAATAAGAATTATAGATTAAATTAAGGTTGTTAATCAACTGATCTTAAAAAAGGAAGATTTTTATGAACTATTTGGTGTCTTCTAAATTTGAAAGAGAAAGACAGTAGAGTCTATGTCAGAGTGATTCTATGTGATAAAGACAATAGAGCTTTCTTTAGATGTCATGACACCCAGAGGAGGTGAAACAAACACTGAATAGGAGTTCTTACTTAGAAGTTGTTCATATAAAGGGAGGGAATAAGCAAGTAGTCAAGGCAGTAGAGGACAACGTATGACGTGGTACACAAAGTCCTTAATATGGAAGGTCACTGGAACAGACAATATGAGAAACCCATGATTAACTTTATCCTAAAGGTGTATGAACATCCTGCTAGGAAATTTGAATTTTATCTTGAAGGTTATGGGAAATGAATCTGTGAAGGACATTTAAACCTAGAGGAATCTGGTCATGAGTTTAGGAAGCCAATAGGGAGATGCTGTGGTAAATGGGATCATGTAGCAGCATAGAGGCAAGCACATGAATTAAGAGGCTGTTTAGGATACTATGCAAAGGCTAACAGTAGGTAGGACATGCAGTGGTAGTCCTGAGGGAAGAAAGACTTAGAGAAATTTGAATGATATCAAGGAAATAGAATCAACAATATGTTTGACCAATTAAATGTGGACTGTAAGAAAGCAAAAGAAATCTTGTTGCTATTTTGGAGAAGATGCTTGGCAAGTGTGCTCACCAACCTAAGGAATATAGCAGCTTTGAGACAGATGTGATTCTAGATTGTGGTCTAGTTTTAGTGACTCTGGATCATTCTGTTGGAAATGCAAGCCGCTATCACTTCCTCCTGGATTTCTACTCTGTGTTCCTGTTGGACATCTGTCAGTGGTTTTCAGTGCCTAATTCTTGCAAACTGATAAATGATCTAAGCCTTCCTTTGGCTCATGTTGTGCCAGCCTCTGCCAAGTAATCTGTGATCGTCTGCAGACGTCCTTCATTAATTTAAGTCCACTTAAGTGGTTTGTTAGCAAATTAACAAAATAATTAAACATTAGAACATCCTAAAGACATGGTGGGAAATGACATGGAGACCTGATATTTAATAAAGAAGTGGTGGTGAAAATGAAAGTTTTGGAAATGACAGAATGATGCAGCTGAAGCTAATATAATAGAGTGACATCAAAAGGCCTATAAGAGATCAATACGACCTTCAGGACAATTGGCAAAAAGTTTTCATTGTCTGCGAAACCACAACAAAACTGTGAGAGATTTGATAATATCAGATCAGTGACTAGAACTTTTTTAAAAAAAAAATCAATCTACTGTTTCATGCATTGAATTCAATGATGCTATTATTTGCACATAAAATCATTTCTTAGACTGGTGTGGTGGTGGACACTTTTAATCCCAGTGACTCGGGAGACTAAGTCAGGAGGATTGCAAGTTCAAAGCCAGCCTCAGTAACTTAGTGAGGTCCTAAGCAATGTAGTAAGACCCTGCCTCAAAATTAAAGAAGAAAAAAAGGGGGGGGGGGCTTTGGGAATGTGGCTTAGGGGTTAAAGGCCCCTCGGATCCAATCCCCAGTACTAAGAAAAAGAAAAAAAAAATTTAAACATTTAAACTTTTAAATTGGATCTTCTATTGTTAAAGGCTTATCATTAGTATTAATGATTACCTACCAATATCTAGCACTATCCTAAATATAATGGGGAAATTATACAAAATATTAGATGGTATCTCTGTTCCCACTTTATGTATCAATTAGGAAAATCAAAGTTAACATACACAGGAAACCATTAAAGTTAAAACAAAACTAAATGAAATTCATTTTCTATGTTGACAAAAGTTATCTTGTGCCTAATGCAGTGGCGCACACCTGTAATCCCAGGGGTTTTGGAGGTTAGGCAGGAGAATTACAAGTGCAAAACCAGACTCAGCATCTTAGGGAAGCCCTAAGAAACTTAGTGAGAACATATCTCAAAATTAAAAGATAAACAAATTTTAGAAGTCTGGGAATGTAACTCAGTAGTTAGGCGTCCCTCGGCTCAATCCCCAGTCTCTTCCCCCTACAATTATCTTTATTTGAGGAACTTACTTAGATGATAGGTAAACTTATCTGTAATATTTTGTTTTACTATTACAATTCAAGAAAACAAAATATTATTTACTTTAGGGAGATACTATAACTACTTTAATAACATGAATATGCTACTTATTACTTTGATGTTTCTAAAAAGTAAAGACTCTGCTGTTTAGCTAACTAATCAACTATCAAAAAAGCACATTTACTAATTGATGATTATTACATTTATAATGTTCAATTTGTGTGTACATCGAGAATATCTTGTAATAAATGGGAGCATAAACCAACACGGTCTTAAATGTGATTTGGGAGCCATTGAAAATCTGCCTCTGTAAACGTTCTCTGGAATAATGACTTCTTGCAAGGGGAAAGAAAGATATTTTTAAAAGTCTATGAGAGCTTGTCTGGCATGTTAGTCTCTGCTCTGCAGAGCAAATCCCTTGAATGCCTTAAAAAAGATTGATTTTTGATGTAAAGGCACATTTAATCATAGCTCTGAAAGTTTGAAAAGTGTCTGTGAAGGTTTGCCTCTCAGTGGATTGGAAATCTATTAGTATATAGCCAAGAGGTCACTGAATAGCAGAAATAAGACTTTTCAAGTGGTCTGATGCAAAATTTGATGGGTCATACCAAAGTACTACATTACTTAAAAGCATAGAACTAAAGCCCCTCCAACAGAAATAAGACTCAAAAATACAATCTCATGAGCTTACTGCGGTTGTCATGATTCTTCCATGTTGAAGTAAAAAGTGAATCAACTGTAGACCTTTCAAAAAAATCCATGAACGTATGAAAGAATTATCATCTGGAAAAAATTTTAGTAGCATTGGCCATAATATTCAATAGTGCTGTATTCTTCCAAAACCTATTTTGAAGTCACCTACACACCTGACACAAAAATGTTTCAATTTTGTTTTCTTCTCTTGATTTCAACATCTGCTTCACAGTTTACTTTTTTCTCTTCATCTATCCTATAGTTTAGCCTTATATTTAAGAATATCAATTGTTGCCCAATTATTCAGACTCTCAATCTGCAGCATACATGTCTTCTTTTTAATAAAGCATCCTATTAGCTGCATCAGAGAACCGTCCACCAGTCAGGGACTGTTCCAGCTTTCCTTGCAGTCATTCTTTTCTTGCATCTTCTGCACTTATGCCATGTGACTTGGTTATGACAATGTGCTATGGACATGACCATCAGGACTGTACCACTTCCAGCTCCAGTACTTGCCTTAAGTTTCCTCTTTGCTGCTTCTTGAGGACTTGGTGGTGGAATAAGAGTTAGGACTGTATGTGGAAAATGTGCCAGAAAATGGTGGAAAGTTTCTGGGTAACATTGTGGAACTGAATTGCTCCAATATCTGCCTATGTTTGAACTATGAAATCAGGGAGAAATAAATCTGTTCAAATGAGTCTATTTTGTAGTCTACTTGTAAAAGCAGCTTTGCCTGCACCAACCTATCATAATGACACTTCTAATATATATGGGCACATATTCTTCCATCTAAAGACAGTCATTCTTCTCTTATTTTTAAAAAAACTCTCAGCCATCTACATGCTTTAGTAATCTCTACATTCCAAGAGGTCAAATATGGAAATCCCCTCTCTGGTGTGATCTTCTATGTGTGAGTCATTATATATGTATCTTTAACTCTTTTCTAAGTACTGTAATTCTAGACTAACTTCCCTATTTAATTTCTCTACCTGCCCAGTTGTGATGAATTTTGAGAGACAAAGAAAGAAGAAAACATCTGTTTAAAATATGTTTTAGAAAGTAAGCATCTTAGGGCTGGGGATATGACTCAGTCGTGTAGTGCTTGCCTAGAATGCAGAGGCTCTGGGTTCAATCCTCCAGCATCACACGCAAAGCAGAAGCAAGCAGACAAACCAAACCAAACCAAAGAAACACACAAACGCATCTGGTTGAAACGTAAGGGAGGGGTGTGTACCAGTACTACATGTTACTGAACACTCAAATAAGATGAACGAGTCCATCATAGGAATACTGCAGATGGAAGAAGAAAAGTTCAGTGCCGTGGTAAATATAGTAGTTGGATATCTTTAAAGAATAAGTAGACATAAATAGTGACATTAATTCCAGAAGATTGTGAAAGTAGGAAAGAAAAGAGGAAGATAACATATCTTATGCTCTGTCATATTTCAGTTCTGAAATTCCCTTATCCTCTAGTTCCACTTTTGTTTCTCCTGCTTTCCTATTTAATTTTACCCTATGTCTTTGTCTTTCACCTCCTTTTAAAGACTGGAATGACCTGATTAATCAAATGACTGTTTACTGTTTTTCCTTCTTCAGAAATTTTCTACTGGGCATGGTGCCACATGCCTGTAATCCCAGTGACTTGGGAGGCAAGTCAGGAGGATCCCAAGTTCAAAACCAGCCTCAGCAATTTAAAAAGACCCTAAACAACTTAGTGAGACCTTGCCTAAAATTAAAACATTGAAAAAGAGTTGCGGATGTGGCTCAGTGGCTAAGCACCCCTGGTTTCAACTCCTGGTACAAAAATATTTTTTTTTCCCCAAATTCATACAATCTCACTCTTCATTTTGTTTTTCTAGAAGAGACATCCCTCCTGCTAATGCTACAACCCATCATCTGCAATCATGATTTATCAGACTCCACCTCCTCTTAGACTTAGTCTTAGCAATTATTTCTCTTTTCACCCAGAGGCTATCCTGTGTTGACCCCTTCCCTCTGCCTATGTAAATAAATGACTGCCTCCTCATTCTAAATAAAAATTTTACCTCAACCTCAATTAGGTACAAACTGCTTTCCTTTTCCCCTATCTTCTTTCTTTAGTTCCAAACATTTTGTAGGAAGAGTTTCAGCTTGCTGCTGCTTTTCCTCTCACTATTCCACGGTGCCTTGTGATCAGGCATCTTTTTCAATATTCTTTCTCAAAAATCACAAATGATATCCTAATCACTAACTATTATGGTCTGTATACCATTCCATACTCTTTTTTGTTTTGATATTTTGTCCAATTTTTAAAATTTAAATATTTTTTCTCCACTGATAGAAATAATATTTATTAGTAATAAATTTTTGGAATATATTAAAAACATCAAAGTGAAACCAAACATAAAAAGTAAGCATTGATATGATTATAATGAATATAGTTTTCTTTCTAATCTCTTGTGATTTCTTTGAAAATATTTCTGTGGTTATAAAAACTCTTATGTTTTTAATATGAAAGAATATAGATTTAATCCTACCAAGTATATATTAAATCACTTTTTAAATTTTATTTAATATGATATAAAAGTAGGTAAAAATGCATATTAAATCTGTCAATGGCATGGTACATTTGTCAGTTACCCTTGAATCATCAGAGTATATATACTCTGATTCTATGTTAATGAGGGTATAATTTTTTTCCTATTGCCTTGAATTATCATGCTTTTCATTTAGGGAAATGATGCTTTCTACATTTGATGTATCTTATCCTAAATTATACATTGTATATTATTATCACTATTATTTCTGATCCTATTAAATCCTATTTGCCTGTGCAGATTTGTCAATTATTTTAATACTAACTTATTGCATGTCATTTTTAAATTATTTTCTTTCATTTACTTTTTTCATGTATTCCCTCAAATATGTTTATTCTTCTGCTAGGCACCAAGGATGTAATGGTGTCTTAGGCTGAGTCTGCTTCACTAGGGCTTTATTATCTAGTGGATGATACAAAACATAGATGATTATAATAGCATTGTAAGCATGCTAATAGGGAAATGCTATGTGCTGTGAGAATATACCATGTGTCTCCGAACTAGAATTTGGTGACTAGGGAAAGTTTTCTAGATTTGGGACCAGAGGAATAATTTGGTATAGCAGATAGGAGTAGAACAATAAACACCAGGTGGTTCCTGATCGAGACTTTCAACTGTGTTAAGAAAGTTGAGTTTTAATTCTAAGGGCAAAGAGAATCATGAAGGTATTAACCAAAGGATTAAAATGATGAAAATGGTACTTTAGAAAAAAATCATTCTGTTTAAGATATAGAGAATGACTTGAAGATGTGCAGGGTAGAAGGCAGAGAAAGCTAAAGGAGGCTATTGTGATAATCTAGGAGGGAAATAAGTATGACCTAAACCAGGTGGCATTTCTGAGAATGTTGAGAACTGAAACATGTGAGAGAGATTCAGAAGGAAGAATTTCATCCAAACGGAGATTGTGACAACAGTTAAATACATGAGCCTGGTGCTCAGGAAAGAGATCTAAGCAAGAGATAAAGATTTGGCAATCATAAGCATGCATGATAATAAATAAAGTCATGGAAATGGGTAGATAAGCTCACCTAAGGAAAGCGTGTAGAGTATAGACCCTGTGACAGAATCACAGGAAGTGACAGCATTTAAAGATTGAAGGCAGTGATTCTCAAAGCAGAGAGAAGAGTGGAGATGGTGAGATGGTTTGAGGTTCCCACACATAGGAGAATGCTCAGAAAATGAGGACAGAATGCATGGTTTAAAACCAACAGTATGTTATATCCTTCACTTTGATTTTGTCTCAGCTGTATTTAATTTATTTAAAAAATTTCAAATGACATTAATCTTTAAAAATACTAACAAGGAATGACAAACGTATTTAGGCTAACTAGAGGCAGTTTAAGTATTTAAGAGTCAAATAACTGAGCAACATTGACCAGAGAAATTTGGCATGGAGAATGTGGGATGGAATAAATAGTGGATAGCAGATGATAAGGAAAATGTTGTGGGCAGAGTTGGATAGTGAAGACAGGGGATGGTAATGAGGAAGCTGAAAAAGGAACTGGAATGTAATCAGGGGATGATTGTTCTTAAAATGAGAAATGTTTGAGAATACAGAACTGCTAAAGTGAAGGATCCAGTAGATGGAAATAAGATACAATCTATAAACAAGTTACTGAAAGGGGTCTCAGAGCACATACCACATGACCCTTAGGCAAAAATTTTAACACCTCTTCCATTGTAACTAGAAGTAAGAAAAAAAAAGAACAATTAAGTTATATGTAGGTTTTAGGTTTGATGAAAAGCAGCTTAGAAATAAATTTTGATCTTTTTATTATTTTAAAGATTCTGTCTTACCATAGAGGGATTTAAATTTTTTTCATTATTTTCAAAATTTTATGTATTATGCATGTGTGCACATAAGTATATCCATATATTTGAATATGTGTCTTGATGAACATGTGTGTCTATGAAAGTCTGTATATACAAATGAATATCTGAATGACACGTGACCATGTGTATTTACATGTACGTTTATTTGCAAGTGAGAATGTGTATACATTTCAGGCAGCAGTTTATGGACTCTGACTCAGATCATTTCTGATCCTGGTCACACCATTTGTTAGTTATGTGTCTCTGGGAAATTTACCTCACCTTCTCAAACTTAAGTCTTCTGTCTGTAAAAATGAATAAATCTGGTTTGTATGGTATTTTGAAGATTATACAAGTTGCACACACAGAAGGTGGACACATGATAAAATACTCTCGGGGTTATAAAAGATGTTTTTATGTTTCAAGTTTTACTAATTCTGCCTTTTATAGTTTGATGTTTCCATCTATTAATTTTTGCTTCCTTTTATGTATTTTTACTTAATTTTTGGTTGCTGGTTCATTTTTAACATTAGGCAAATATTCTGAAATTAGCATCTTACTTTTAATCCAATTTTTTAAAAATGTTAATTCTATCAATTTATCTATTATTCTAATTCTTCATGTTGAACAAATGAAGACAGTTGTGCCTTAGGCTCCATGTCATCACTATTCTTCCCTGCACAATTTACCACACTTGATTTTACTTATTTGATTCATCAGTTACCTCTGATCCTTTTTAGAAAAACTTTCTTGAACAATGGCCTGTTTTATGAGACCTTGTGCAGCTATTACCTTCACATTTGAACAGCTACTTGACTGAATGTGGAAATCACAGGTCACAATTTTTCCCATCTTCCTCTGTGGGTGTGGTTCCTTGTGTTCTGGCATGTGGCATTTGAAAGGAGTGATGGGCCATCTTGTATCTTGTTTTTCTGTGTTTGAAGCTTTCTTTGTGCTTTGCCATTGTCACAAAGTTTATTTTTGTTGTGCAGTTTTTTTGTTATTAATTTGCTTGGGAAATGACTTCTTTTAATCTTAAGATACAAATTATTTTTTAAAACTGGATATCTTTCTAGAATTTTTCATTTGATTATTATTTAAATTCCATCTGTTCTCATTTCCTTTTTGGAATTCGTTTTATATAAGCTGGATCTTCATTTTGCTTGCCATTTTTCTCATTTTCTCTGTCAGTATATTCTCTGACCTTTTCCTCTGGATCCTTCAGTTTCTTCTCAGTTTTGTCCTGTAAATCACTAATTAAATTTTCTGCAATGTCAAGTCTGCTAATTATCGATTCAGACTAAAGTGTTTGTTTTTAAATTCAATAAGTGTGTTGTTGATCAACAGTTTTTCCTCCTCTTTGTTATGGGTTCCTATTTCATAATGGTAATGGTTCACTGATTTGTTCTTGTTTTATTCCTTAAGGTGAATTGGGAATCTATTGAATCAGACATTGTTTACCTTTTCTTGTATTAAAACCCTTTCTCGTGTGCTTTTTATTGTTCTTTGGGTTAATAAGTTAAAAAAAAAAAACTCAATGTTCATTGTATTAGTCAGTTTTTTGTCACTGTGACCAAAATACCAGAAAAGAACAATTTAAATGAGGAAAAATTATGTAAATTTTGTTGGTTCATGGTTCAGAGATTCAGTCCATGGTTTGCTGATTCTATTGCTTTGGACCCCAGGTGAGACTGAACATCATGATAGAAGGGCATGATGGAGGAAAGCTGCTTAGTTCATGACAGAGGGGAAGCAGAAAGAGCTTGAGAATCCAGGGACAAAATACATAATCTTTACATGTCCCAGTGATTCCACCTCCTCCAGCCATGCCCCACCTTCCTACAGTTACCATCAAGTAGTGCATCCAAATTCTTAATCCATCAAATGGTGTCATCCACTGATTTGGTCACAGCTCTCATAACCTAATCATTTCAGTTCTGAGAATTCCTGTATTGTCTTACACATGAGCTTTGAGGGATACCTCATATCCAAACTATAACATAGATTTTTATAGAGTCTTATAATTATAAATGGCTCTTGTTTTATTTCCCCACAAATTATTGTAATTCTCTACTCAAATCCTTCATAGAGGACCTATCAAGTTACCAGTGCTTCAATCTGCCTCCTGTAAATCTTAATAGATTCTCACTTCTCCCATAAAATTAACATGTCCAAACTAGACTAAAAATTATCTTCTTTGCCTTATGAACTCCCACAACAATTGTACCATCATTCTGCCAATCATCCAGCATCAATCAGAGTATCTTTTACTATTTCTTTTTTTGATGCTTTCATAAAGAGTGTTCCCAGCACTACAGTGATTCAAGTGACATTTCCTTTACATTTGTGCTGTTCTTTCTCATGTTATATAGTTATTACTCTAATGACTACTCTCTTGGAATTGTCCTGTTTCTGAGCAACCTGTGTAACATTGTCAGATTATTCTTCTTGAAACTCAACTCCAGTAATGCGTTTCTTTAGAAATTATTCAAAAAAATATTCTACCGACTATACTTTCATCCCTTTGGTATACATTTGTAAACATTTTCTTACATCAATATTCTTCTACAAAATAACATTTTCTTACATACTATTTTTTTTCTCATGATTTTTGACATTCTATATCATGAGGACAATATGGGGAAAATAAAAAAAGTAAAATAATTTGTAACATATTTGGGAAATGATAAATACTCTGGCATATTTCTCTGATATACTTATACCAAGGTCTAGAACATGACCTGGAATATAGTATGTAATAGGTATTTCTTAGATTAACAAATGAAAGAATATCAGACTTTGAAGTATGAAATGTACATAACAGAAAACTGGGTTGGGAAGAAAGAATGAAATTGTATTATAAATTTGTGGATGCAAGCTTAGGAGTTTAGAATTTGTCTTTTGGGTAGCTGAGAATCAGGAAACATTTTTGCATATGAAATTGGATGTTAAAATGAAAGTTAGAGCCAAAATTTTAAGAAAGTTGATATCTTTCCATATAAAAAGTTAGCAGTGAGAGATACCATCCTATAGGATTTTATAAACAGGACTTCACAGAAATTGGCTATGTAATAGGATTACAGTTCTTAAATTCATCAAAAGATTATCATGAGTATATTAAGGTTCACTAAATAGAGATTGCAAGGGGGGAGAAGAAAGCTGTTATGTAAATCTCAACCCCACCTGTAACAGGAGCATTGAGGATGCTTTTCCTGCATTTCAGTGATAAAAGGACAATTTTAACACCAAATATTTTAACAGACTCTATAATTTGGGGAGAGTATATAGAATGGGCAGATAGTTCACTCCTACTTTAAAGGTTCTCAAAGTAGAAAAATGATTAGATAGCTATTTAATAGCTAGAGCAAAGGAAATGCTACTTTTATTGCTAAAGAATGCTTGAGGTATTTTCCAGTCATGCATAGGTCAGGAATTAGAAGAAGACTCAGGATATTATGTTAGGTTCTGTATAAAGGGTTGCCTACAGCCCCAAACAGACCTTACTTTCTTGGATGGGGGTTGTGTGGGCTGAGAGGGAATAATTGATCACTCATAATAGAGATGCTTTTCTTGGGTTTAGGGAACAAGAGGCTGAGATCACCAGTGATTGAGCAATCTCCTGAGAATTCATAAAAGCACTAATGAGAGAGAGAGTCTGTTTCAGAAAGCTGCCAGACCCACAGAATGCCAGTTTAGGGCACTGTGAGTCAATTAAAGTCTGTCCTGTTCTCATTCTCCTGTGCCCTTCCTGGGTTCCAACTCTGGAGAGGTCAGTGTTTGCAAAAGTGGAAAGAGGTATAGCAAAGCCTAATCCGTCTTACTTCCTTTACTGTACTTCCCCTACCTTATCTGCTTCACCACCTTCCTGTGAATCTGTGAGGAAAAGGACTAAGTTCTGGTGTTAAATCCAGTTGGACTTGATATTTTACTTACAGAACTAAGATGGTAATGTTTCACTTAAAGTGATTATTTTATAAGAATACCCAAGAGAATAATATCATCTGAGTTTTCATCCAGTAGAATGGAAACAACTAAATATATTAAAGGGACAATGGGACTCTAAAATAAATTTGTTCTATGATTACATCCCATGAGTCATATGTATCCAGTGTACCAGTTACATAAAGAAATTTTATGAATTTATTGTGTTTGAGAAATATCTTGCACATACTGAAAGAGTCATAATCTGAAGGGAGGGTGATGAGCCATGAAGATCATCCCTTCCTGACAGCATTCCTCTGTAAGTTATTATCTCATACATTAAGCCATTTCTGATTATTTCACTGCCTCTACCCTCCTATCAAAGCTGATCATTCATTAATTTTTTCAGATATTAATTGAGAGCCTACTATTGTTTCAGAAATTGTTATGCTGCTTGGTATACATCAGGGAATGAGAAATAAAAACTCCTATCCATATGGGGTTTATATTTTAGTTGGCACAGACTGACAATAAATAACACACCTAACACCTGATTAATCTTCACAGTACAGGAGAAGATGAGTACAATGTAATACAGAAAACAATATAGGGTAAGAGAATTACAATAAGTCTACTTTAGAAGGTAAGATTTAAGTAAAGTACAGTCTGGAAGGAAGTGAGAATTAGCTATGTGGAATTTGGGAGGAAAGAGCCAGTTCCAAAGCCTTCATCCTGGATGAAGTTTGGTACTATATTAGTCAGGGTTATCTATAGGAACAGAACCAAGAGGAGATTGAAAAATACGTGTGTGTGTGTGTGTGTGTGTTTGTGTGTGTGGGTGTATAACCATGTATGGTTGAGGGGGGAGAGTTTATGGTATGAATATTAGGTATTCCCCAAAAGCTCATGTGTGAGACTGTGCAACAAGGCTTACAGTTGAAATAACTGGGTTATGAAAGCCTTAAACCAATCAATGAATTAATTCCTTGATAGGATTAACTGAGTGGTAACTGAAGGTGGGTAGGGTGTGGCTGGAGGATGTGGGTCATTGGGGGCGTGCCTTTGGGGTATATATTTTGTATCTGGCAAGTGGAGTCTTTTCCTGCTTTCTGATCATCATGTGAACTGCTTTCCTCTGCTGCACTCTTCCACCATATTGTTCTTCTTCACCTGGAGTCCCAGGGAATGGAACTGGCTGTCTATGGACTCAGACCTCTGAAACTCTGAGCCCCCAAATAAACTTTTCCTCCTTTAAAATTGTTTTTGTTAGGTCTTCCAGTCTCAGCAGTGAAAAAACTGATGAAAACAGAAATATATATGAATGAATGATTGGCTTACAGGATCAGAAGCTGAACAGTTCCACAATAGCCACGTGCAGGCTGTAGGGCTAGAGGAACCAGTAGCCGTTCAACTGAAGAAGGTGGAATCTCAGAAGAGGAACCAACAATACAGCCACAATCTGGAACTGAACATCTTGGAACTACCTAGAGAACTGTTAGTCAAAATCCACTTTTGGAAGAGCAAAGGAGCTGGAGTCACATGTCCTCAGGCAATCACAGCAACAATCCCAGTACCTGTCCAAGAGAAATGGGGTTTTCACCTATATCAGCGTTCTCCTCTTCTACCCTCCTCTTCTACTCTCCGTTCAGGTCCCCAGCCCACTGGGCAGTACCACCCACATTCAAGATGAGTATCCCCCCTCAATTTGCTGTCCCATATGCCAATCACCTCTGAAAACACCCTCACCAACACCTCCAGGAGTCTCTTAATTCAATCAAGTTGACAATCCAGATTAACTATCATAAGCCAAGAAGCAGAGCAAGGATAAGGGGCCTCAGGGCATATACACTCTTCCAGAGCAGTCTCTCTAGCCATACCCAACCCAGTAAGTCCATTCAAACTAGGATGGGCTGATTAGATTATAGCTCTCATAATCTAATTGCTTCATCTCTGAATATTTTGGCTGATACCTCATATCCAAATGGTAATAGATACGTTGTCAAACAGCAAGCACTTTGCTATGAATGAACAAAGTAAGCTGGAGCGAATAACAGTGGGATATGGGGTCAAAGATGTAGCTAGATTGTGCAGGGCGCAGAAGGTCATTGTGAGCCTTTGACATTTATATTGAAGGAAGCAGGAAACCATTAGAAGGTTGTATCAGAGGAGTGCCATAATTCATCTCATGTTGTAAAAGAATCATTCCCGTGAACTTCTGTAGATTTTTAAAAATGTTCATATGGTATTTTTCATGGCTTACTTTTTTGCAATGTGATTATTGGTGTATAAATATCCTCTAATGGGGCTGGGCTTGTGGCTCAGTGGTGGAGTGCTTGCCTACCATGCGTGAGGCACTGGGTTCACTTCTCAGCACCACATAAAAATAAAATAAAGATGTCATGTCCATCTACAACTGAATTTTTTTTTTAAATCCTCTAATAATAACTATAAGTTCTCAAAGGACAAAGTCTAGACATCCCTCAACTCTCTATCACCTACGGTGAATAAGTAGTGCTTTGCATATAAATGATATTCAAAACACATTTGTCAGACTATGATTTTACATTTCTTTTAGCAAGTAATATTGATATTAACTGATAGTCAAAGAATTATTCCATCAACTGAAACATTTGATTGTCTCAGTCAAATTATTCCTACTCTAAATACTATAAAACTATACGATTTTTTTTCTACATGTGTGACTATAGCATAGAAAGTAGATCATCCTCTATACCCTTTTCTCTACAATAGGAAACTTTTTAAGTCTCTCTAATCATAACTGGATCTGATTTTTTTAAAAAATGTGTTGCTTCCTCCTTTATTTGTGAATTCTCCATATACTCTGAAGTTTCTGTCTTGTTCACCTTTGAGTCCCTAGTGTCTAATGTGCTGTGTGACATATGTTAAGTAATGCTGACATTTGTTGGATGAGTATGTAAAAAATGAAAGTAGTTCCCTAATATAATACTCTTCAAAAAACTATGAAGGATTGTCCCATTAAACGTGACTCATCCAGGTTCATTTTTGTTTCATTGCTAAAGTCAGATTGTAAATTGTGCTCTTTTTCATCACTGTGAAAAAATTAAAAAACATGAATAAAATGAAGATGGAAAGAAGAGTAAGGAGAGGGAGAGAAAGGGAAAATGAATGAAAAGGTAGTAATTGAAGAGGAAAGAGAAGGTGGAAAGAAAGGAGGGAAGAAGGGAAAAGGAAAATTCATTGTTGTGGAGGCTACTTGTCTCCCATATCCTCCTAAGATCCTCACCTCATTCCCTGCATACAATGTTCTGTATTCCTTTGAATAGCCCCATTTTTAACGTTTAAGCTGTGAAAGGTACATTATGAGCTAATACTTTCTGACTTACTTGACATTGAATGATGAAAAAAAAATCTATTTCCCAGTGGAATTTTCATTTTGTAGTAAAGAATAAAAAACCATAGCTGCTTGTCAAGGAACTGGTGAGATTTACCTAGCCTCTTTTACATATTAGGCAGCAAGCATGCAGAACGTAACAGCTGAGAGCCTGGTGATTAATGTAGCTGACTGTGGAAATCAACTCCAGTGAACTCACTTTATTGTAGAATGATTCTAGACCAAAACTTAATAGGTACTGTCTGTGTTTTCATTCACTCTGCCTGCTGTATGCAAGATTGAATGCAGGGTTAGATAGAAGCTTTATACCATTTGAGATATTCTGATCCAGAGAGCCCCAAGATTTGAACAATTCAGATGCATATGATTTTACAGACAGTCACAGATGGTAAGGCCCTATTTCTGAGGAGACAAAAGGCATACTTCACAAAATCAGAGATTCTAGGTTCATGACCATTAAAACTTCTTACATAAAATAAGGCACTGCAATCAATATTCTGAAGGCAAAATAAAAGGCAGGATTTCCAAAAACATTGAAGAATTGGAATTTTATCCTGTCACATCTCACACACGTTCATAAGGTGTCAAAAACATGTCATCTGCCATTCTTTTCAGAATCCCACAGGATAAATCTAGCATCAGCTTTGTCCAGGAGGTGAGGAAGGAATCCTGCCCACAAGCATGAGAACAAGGTCAATAAGATCTGCTTTTCCCAAAGTCAAGATATAATTTAATCTGTGCTATGTCATGTATAGGCTAAAAGTAAAACATGACAGTGACAAAATGAAATCTTTACTAATGCTTCATTAATTCTGTTAGTGAATCATTTTCTTTTTATAGTATTATACAGTTTTGCAAAAAATGGGCTGTATAATTTTTGTCTGTATGTTGTTCAAACTCTTACTGGCATCAATTTACCTGTCTTGGCTTTATTAAGATCTGACTTCTTTTTATGTCTTGTTAGACTGGGCTCTGAGTGGAATAGAAAATTTGTATTTTTATAGCTCTGGTCCTAGCAACAAGCAATCTAGGTTCCAGGACTGCATTCAAATCCTGACAAGGAACTGTGTGTCTGTATGCATGTACAGCATTTTCTTTTAGAATTGTTGTGATCATTGACTTTGGGTATCCTGTCTCATTCTACATTTCTCATATCAGATCTCAGTTTATCACACAGCCATGTCTCATGACCTACATTGTAATAATATCTTTCTGATATCATCTCTACAGTTGTCTCAGATCTATAAATACTTATTAAAAAACTACTGATAATAAAGTGTTGGGAGAAAGTAAAAAATTAAAATGTAGATCAAATATTCAGTATCGTATTTATGGAACACTTGGTAGATATAGGAGTTTCTTTCTTTCTTTTTCTTTTTTTTGCTAGGAATTGGAGATTCTCTGCAGAAGGAGGAAAATTCCATTCTCATGGTAAATACTTCATAAATAATCTAAAAATGGAGAGGGGAATATCTTATATTTTTTGAAAGACTTTTTCATTTTCTTTATGACGCATAGAAGTTTTGAAGTCAAAGAATATTATTTTGATTGAAGACTTAAATTTAAGACTGACTTTTGCTTCTGTGGTCTTAGGTAAATCACTTAACCTTTTGGAGTCTCAGCTCACATTGTTGCAAAGGAGCAGACCAGATGCTCTTTAGGGTCCTTCCACATCTAAAGTACTGTGAACCCAAAATAGTTTTTTCATAGTCTGTGACAGGTGTGTTGTTGGTGAAACTTATAAATTAAGAAAGTTTGTCTTTGGACTCCTGTGTTCCTTTGTACTGTGTCACTTTATTTTATTTTATTTTTGGTACCAGGGATTGAACCCAGAGCACTTCACCAGTCCCTTTTTATTTTTTATTTTGAGACAGGGTCTCAGTAACTTGCTTAGGGTCTTGCTAAGTTGCTGAGGCTGGTTTTGAACTTTTGATCCTCCTGCCTCAGCCTACAGAGCCTCTTGAGGTGTGCACCACCATACCTAACTTATTTGTCACTTTGAACTAGTTCTCTTATTATATTTCTTGCCTATCCTACATATCTCTTTCAAAATATTTCTCTACTTTGCCCCATTATATAATTTCCTTTTCTTTGAAGGATGATATGCTCTTGTCAAGTATTTCCCAAATATATTTGATCTGTTGTCATAAAAATATATAAGCAAGCACTTTGGGAAACACTATCCTCAGTCTTGATCTTCTAGCATTGGAATATTTCCATTTTGACTCTGTCCCACGAGGCCTCTTCTTAACAGAAGATATTTGGTTAACCTATTCATTTCATTTCAATATGGTGGGCAATAATGTTTCTGCTGACAGTTAATTTATTTTATTTTTTAATCATATGTTTTCTACAGAAGGCTTATAATGGAGCACACTTGCTTTTCATTGTTGGTATTCTCTATAATGTAACCTTCAGGATTTTGATTAGATAAGCTTTAACTTCCCTGATCTTATACAAGAGAGTCTGTTTATAAATCATCTACATTATCCTTTCATTTTAATTGATGCATTTTTTTTGCTATGTAGCTATAATCTTAGAAAATATTACAGTCTCATTTTGACATTTAAAATATGATTCCATTAATTTTTTTCAGCTACTAAAAATCTGGTTTACTGCCTTAGCAGGGACACAAGAAAACAAACCAGACTCTCTTTAAAATATATCTATGAGGCAAAATGTGTTGCTTTGATTCATGTATACATTGAGTAATGAAAAACTCAGAGTAATTAGCTAATCTCTAATGTTACTCTTTCATCTCTTTATGGTGAGTATATTCAAAACTCTCTGTTTTAAGGTATAAAACTCATTTTGGTTAGCTACATTCACTCTACTATGCCATAAAATGGGAACAATGTTTCAGTTAGATGGGAGAAGTAAGTTCTGGTGGTCAAACATTTTTGAAATAGCATTTTTTATTAGCTTTCTAAGCTTTTCCAGTAGCTGGTATTGTCATCTAACATTAGTGACATGTGTGACTTGAGATTGAGTCTCTCCTCCCACATTTTACATACCACTCTCGAGTTTTCCATCCGTTAGGTTCGTCTGACATCTATCACAGGTGCGCCTGTCAGCACCTCCACTACATTATCACTGTACAACTCTTACAAATACTTTCTATCCTATCATTCTCACAACTATAACAATCTTCTACAAATTTGACTTTCCAGCCTCAACGTAGACACTGTGGCTTCTGACAGAAAGGATTATAATCATCATGACAACGAGCATGTACATAACATCGCCATCAACTCTTAACTATAAGACAACCCATATTGATCTGACACTTTATCTTTCTTCCATTATCTCCCCAGTTCCTCAAATCATTCTGAGAGCTACATGTGGCAAGTGACACTGTTGTTTACAGCCTCCAGAAGAGTGGAGGGATTCAGAGACTCACCTCTCATACTGTAGACCTGGAGCCAGTTAGTTCTGGAATCTAAATGAGGAGTTTTAACTGAACTATCTCTACACTACCATGTCTCATGGGAGACAAGCCTGGTTTGTGTAAGAGAATGGATTTCAGGTTCTAACATACTCATGCCATCTCAAAGTGATACGCCACACAACTCTAAACTAACAATGTCTCTGCTCCAATCTGCCAGTGGTCCCTGTCTATATTTCCATTAGATTACTACTTAAGTCTTTCTGCCATCTCCCTTAACTTGCTCATTGACTACTCTTATCCTCCCCACATCTAATCACACTCCTTAGGTGTTCTTCACATTCTTCAAACATGCCAGGCATAGTCCAACCTCAAGGCCATGTACTAGCTGTTTCCCTCTGCTTTAATCATTCTTCTTCTATAGTCACTCTTCAGATATTCAAATGCCTTCTCCCTGAAACCCACCTTGAGTAACTACTTTTTAGAAAACTATATCAACCCCTCCACCCTTAAATCCTCCTTTGCTTGCTTTGTGCTTTCCTATAGCACGTGTTGTCTTTAATCTACTATGCTATTAACTTATTTCATATGTTGACTATTTGTTATCTATTTCCCTTAACTAGAAGGTAAACTTCTTAATGGTAGAAATTTTTGTCTGTTTTGTTTGCTAATGTATCCACAGCACTTACCAGTGCTCAGTACATGTGAACTGGGTCAATGGCCACACATTCTTCCAGTCTTTCTACAGATTCCCAGACACCAACTCTCCCTTAGAAATGGGCTTTTGGTTGATTTTTTGTCTTTGCTAAGCTACTGTTTTAATAACCCTGGGGATCCCTCAAAGGGGAAAGTGGCCAAACAACAAGCTTACTTTTACAGCTAGAGGGAAATCCAATTAAAAAACCCACCATATTCTATAATAGAATATAGTTTGATAAAAGATCTAGGAAATAATTTAAAAGCTTCCTGGTCAGCATTACTTTTACCAGCTGCTATATCTCTATACTGTAGCTCTTCTTTTCAGCTTTGAAATTGTAAAATACTTTTCTCTGGCTACACGTCTGAGGAAAAGAGTATCTAAATGCCACTCTATCTAAAGATAGAGTGAGCAAGTTAGGGAGAAACTCGCTTGCACCTTTCTGATTTTTATATTTCTCACTACATGGAAATGGTTTTCTGAATTCATAGAGCTAGTTTGCAAGTGTCCAGCATTCTCCAATTAGACATGTATATATCTATGCATCTATCCCAAGACGATAAAAATTATGTTCAGAGAGGTGATGCTTCACTTCATATTCAGAATACAATGTTCAAGGTCTGCTAACTCATAGAATAGCATTTCCAATCAACCTGCTGAGTGATTACTTCAAAACAAATGGGAAATATATTAAGGCCTCTTTTCTGCAGCTTTTAGAGTTGAAAAGGAGAAAAAAGATGACCACTTAGATGTGATCCTAACAAGCTCAATCTAAAAGATCCCTCTCCGTTTCATCAATTTTTACCTCGTTTCCTTTAAGATGTCGCCTAGAGACAATGGGAACTTCATTCAGCCTGGATTGCCGGAGGAGATGTTAACTGAGGGCAGTGGTGTTGTGTAGTAATTCACTGGCTCTGTCAGCTGTTTGAATTTGTTGATTTACTTGGAAAATGAGAAATAGGAAGGTGTGCTTGTGGATAAGCACTTGCACTTCTTTGGATTTGCGTTGGGCACTGACGATAGAGGTGAGGAAGTCAAAGAATAAGAGCACAAAAGGCACAGATATATCTCAGACAGACTATCTGGTACAGTAAGTGACAAACTAGTTTCCTCTCTGAGTATTACATTTTGGTTCTCCCTGAATTTTATCATCAAGTAAATGAAATGGCAACTTACTCATTCCAGTGTTTCATGAAGCCAAGGACAAATCTCTCCCTCCCTATTTCTCTTCTCTTCCTCCCTCTCTCCCTTTTCCTCAATGCTAAAAAGAGCATTGGCTTCATTTCAAGAGGTATCATCAAGTGGAGTAATAGCACATGCACCAGGTTCTCCTTCAATCTATTTTATAATACAGCTCGTTTTCATGAAAAGTCAGGTTAAATTAATTCAATGACAATAAGGACAATGCCCTCTAAAGTCAGTTGAGTGCTACTGAAACATTTTACAGTGTAGTGAATTAGAAGAGATGCCGGTTCTGCCCCTGAAACACAACATTGTCTTTGAAAACAAGACTGAGTTATCAAATTAACTTTTTTGTGAGTGTCTGGGTGAGCAATAAGAAGTGGGGGCTGGGGCAGTAGAGAAGTTAGGGGGACATCAATTCTTTCCTATGATGCATGAGAATAGAATGCTCTTGGTAAGTGAAGGTTAGCAACTTTTCTATATAAGACCAGACAGTAAATATTTCATGCTTTTCTGTCATATGGTCTCTGTCACAATTGCTCAACTCTGTACCAACTATACTGTGTGGTTATGTTTTATAGGAGGAAAAATTTCTTTTCTTCACTCACCCTGGGTTCATGGCTCAGGCTTCTATAACAAAATACAAATTATAAGATAAGGCATACAAATTTACTTAATACAAAGTTTCACATGACCTTGGAGTTTCCATAAAGAAATCAAGACCTGAAGAAAGACTTAAGTTCATGTATTTTTCTGCTGGATTTGATGAAGCAGGAGGTCATTATAGAGCAATAGGTTTTTGGACAAAGAGGGGACAAACAGAGAAGCTCAGCAAGCTTGTTCAGATTCTCTTCAGTGTCCCTGTGTTTTCAGAGATAAAGAAGTCCTTGTTCTCCAGGTGTAGTGCGGGCACCTGTAGAATGAGGGTCTTGTTACCTGTTGCAGAGGATGATCAGAAGAACCTTCCTCGTTTTCATGTCTTGTTTTAGAGCAGAAGGGCAGCAGAAGGTGAAGCTGACCTTCCTGATCCTGCTGTTTTATCAAATGTCAATATGACTCTTTGGCGGTAACTTTATATAATAGTGCTTCAATATACACTGAAATTTGTATTTCATATAATTATCTTATGTCATAATTTTTTTGAATTTTTAAAAATCATTCAGTAATGTAAAAGCCATTCTTAACCTGTGGGCTATATGTAAAATCCAGAACTTAGGCCATAGATCACAGTTTGCTAACTCCTGTTTTAAAGCTATAACTGATAGATGCCAAGACTAGTGATGGATATCAATCCATATGTAGGCTGGGTCTAAATTGGACTCTGAGTTTTAAAAACATCAAATTAATTAGGATTTTTGATTACTACTATGTAATAGATATAAGGGATAGATTGACAAATGAATATGATCTTGTCGCAAAGGATTTCTTAATCTTGTAGAAGATACCTATACATAAATAGTTAAATATGATTTTCTATCCTATCAAAGTAGGTAATAAAGTAGATAGAGAAACTTGGATTCAAGAGTGATTAATTTTAACTGAGAAGAATGAAGGACTCTGGGGACACTTCACAGAGTTAATGAGATTGGGCAGGAACTTATAGGAGAAGAGTATGAATGAATGATTTCTGCCTACTAGATTGATGTATTTATAGTTATAATTTCTAATATTCTGTAGTTAAGGCAATACTTGTAGCTATAATATTTGTTTCAGTTCATCTTTTGCAATTGAATTATTTTTCTAGGTGTGAATTTTAGAGAATAAAATAATTTTTTCTGATGAAATAAGATAAAGTACAAAAAAATTTCTAAAACCAGCTCAAATATTAACTCTCTTTGACAGAAATCAATTAGAACATCAGATGAATAGTTGCTGATACTCTGAAAAAGCAACCAAACTATAACTGAAAAAAATAAGGAAGCTAAAAATAAAATTCCAGAGCAGTTTCTTCATTCATTAAATCACTTCTTTAGTTAAATACTTATAAAAATACCTAAAAGGTATTATAGGTAGATTCCAGTGACAGTTTTTGGATGATGGAGATATAGTGGAGAATTTTCTGATTATGTTCTAGGATAAGATCAATAATAATATGTGAATACTAAGCAAGAACTTAAAGAATACAAAGTGTTTTTCAAATTAAACAACAACAACAACAACAATAACAATAACAACTGAGAAAAAAGGTGACCTGGAGGAAAGGTGCACCCTCTGATAGGCCAGACAGAGGAGATTGTTCTGAGAAGATGATGTTTCACTTGGCACTTCAGGGAGTGTAAGGAAGTCAGCTATGGGCAAGCCTATGGCCTGGGCATTCTAGGCCATGTTCAAATCAGATGCAAGGAAAGAAGCTTGGTGGTATCTTCCAGAAACAAGAAGAGTGCTGGACTAATGGAATGTATTTTCTGAGATTGTTAAAAGCTGAGGTGGAAGATAATATCTACCACTAACATTATATTAAGTTCTTTTGATGTTATTCTAATTGCATTGGGATGCTATTGAAGGGTTTCATACAGTAAAGTGATTTCTGATTTATAATTTAAAAGCTCTGCTGTTGTGTGGAAATGAAATGTCATTGAGCAAAGGTAGAAACCTCTTGCAGGTAACTATTAATTCCCATGATCAGTAGATACGTTTTATACCAATTTTCTGAAGTAAGATGGTCATTATTTTTATGCTTCTAAATCATTCTAAAAGTTTTCTTGAATTTTTTGGATAGAGAGAATTGGCCAATGTACAAATAAATGTGCCTATTGGCAAATGGACCAATTTGCACATATGGGTTATTAACATTTATAAGGAGATGGGCCTACATCTATCATGACTGAAACCTCACTAAAATGTTTATTGATGTCTATCACCAAGATTCTAGTCAATATCTTATTTAAACATATTTTTGTGGGTCTTTTTTGAACAAACAATTTTGTTATAGGGCAGGAGGAATATGAAACAACATAAGATACAATCCTTGCCCCAGAGAATTGGTCTACTTTCTAGGGAGCCCATCTTAAAGAATTAAATTTTAGCAGATTTTATGTAACCCATCTGAGTGTGCTGCTTTTGTCCATGTGGCTGGCAAATGCCCTGATTTCTTTCCTGACAAATGAGTCACTTAGCTGACCAGCTGTAATTAATGGCCCATTTCCAAAGGCATCTTTTACAGTGATGAGTGTTAGTTCCATACTCTCTCTTAAGACCGCTCTCTTGCTGTAGTTAAAGTTAGTTCAACAGCCTCCTTTTTGCCACAACAGTTTTCTGCATAAATCCCTGACTTACAAAATCTACCAGCTCAGTGACTGCTGCACTCCTTGCAATGAATGATCAGTTAGCGTTTGAGTCAATGTCGCCACAAACTGTGGGATCATAGTTCATTTGCATAGTGTGCTTATAAAAGGTCAAACAACACTATGAGGGAATTACTCTGATTTTCCACTTTGTATGGATGAGGAAACCATTACACAGAAAATACAAATTCCCAAGGTCTCAAAACGAGTAAACTGGTAGAGCAGATATTGAACCCAGGCCACTTGAATCAACAGCCCCACACTGAGTTGTATCCTCTATCTTTGTCCCACAGTCCTGAATATGAAAGATTTACAAACTTTGAATCACTATGACAAAAGGAAACCACTCCCTGTCTACCTCTCTGGCCATACATCAGCTACACTCACTCCCTTCCTGCCCCAGCCTTCCTTGGAGCTGGGCCATGCAAAGGTCCTTGGACACACCTCTCATGTTTCTGTGTCCTAGAACCAGGACTCATTTCAAAATCATGCAACCTATGCAGATGCAGAGGATACTATGCAGAGGAGTTCTCTGTTTGATTGAATGCTGTGCTATTATAGTCCAAAATTCTTAATAATTTTACCTTTGAATGTATGTTTTGTAAGATAATTGAAAGGGACAAAGGAACATGAACAGAGAAGATAAATACAATATGAATGTTCAACTTTGCTTGCATAACTTCCCTATTATAGCCAACCACATTAGTAAAAAATGATGACCTAGAAGGAAAGGAAAAAAATAGGGTACGCATGTGGTTCCTTTTTTCTTTCAGTTTTTTCTTTCTCTTCAGTAAGTCTGAAGAGGTAGAGACTATTGGTAGAATGTGTGTGTGTATCAGTATGTGAAATAAAAATAGTTGATTAGGCTGTTGCAGCTATTCCATTGTTCTAGTAGGAGCAAATTATATATGTACGTAGGAGCTATGAAATATAAACTGCATAATTCATTGACTACACACCAGTTAAACACTCTTATATTTGCATTTAAAATTGGTATTACACAAAGTAAAGATGAAATGGTGCAATTCATCCTCATAATTTAAAATTTTAATTTTTCTTAGAACAACATCCCTAGCAAATAATAAACACAATGACAAATTAAGGGAAAGACTATGGAAGAGAGGAAAAGTTTTATATTTTCCTAAATTTAATAGCATTTTCCCCATGGTTTTTGAACAAGGGACCCAACTCTGTCTTTCATTTTGTTCTGGGTTCCATAAATTATGTGTCTGGTTATGCTTGGCACACATTATTCCTATAGTCAGTAAGCCATAGCCATTATTAGCTCAGCAAACCTCAGATCTACCTCAGATGGTACCTTGGTGTTCCTTCCCTATTTATTCTGACAAAACTGGGTGCTTCATTTTCTACAAATTTACAATACTCAGTACCTCTTTATTCATTCATATTCATTCATTCAACAAATATTTGTTGCCTGTTATATGCCAGGTGATATTCTCAATGTATTTTATAGCTTCTTTAATGGCAATATCCTAAAATTGTATTTGGTTATCTTTCCTGCTAAAGATAATGTCCTTGTAGATATTACTGCATTTCTCAGTCATCCAAGTGTTTATTCATTTAAAGATACCATTGAGTGCTTACTATATGCCAGCACTGTGCTTATTCTTCTTTTATCCCCATCATAATCACTGTATAAATAGAAATAGATGCTAAATATTTTGTAGGTAACCAAATGGATGAACTAAACAGGTGAATACAAGTAGCTGAGTAGAATCTAATCATTATCATGGACTTGAGTGGAAGAATGAGCCCTATAGATATATTTTTATCATTTGTAATTTATCTATATACTTCTGAGTTCACTGCCAGAGACTTCCCATAGGCTCCGGATGAGTTATGTCAAAGTTTCAATGAGTCATCAAATGGCAGACCTGGAGAGGCAATGGTAGAATTCTGGTTGGCAATGTCCACCAGCAGAGAGGTCAGCCTTGCTGCCCTTAAGCTCCACTCAGCTGGCTTTGGGCAAAGAGCTGACACTAGCAAGATACCCAAGAAGTTCAGTGCCTAAGAAGAGAGGACAGTTATTTATTTATTTTTAAATGGCCTTAGGAAATTCTGGAGCATAACTTCAGGTAGTAAAATTAACTGTGAAGCCCTGTGGGGAGAATAGTAGTGTACACAATGGGTCAACATGCATGATTAGAACAAGGACAAATTTTTTCTTTTCGGGGATCAAAGTGTCCCACAGTGCATAAAAATTGGCAGAAATCACAAACATTACTATTACCGCCTTGAATTAAAACCCAGGAGAATGTCTACCAGTCTTCATGGGAAAATGGTCACAGGAAGTAGAAACAATAAGATGTTGCCAAAAAATAGAGCAGGATAAATGGGGAACCTACAGTCATGCCCATGCAAGAATATGGAGCCTCTTACATGCACTACTAGAATGATTACCTGAATTCTGAAGTCAGAGAAGGAGTCAACAGGTTTTGAAGAGCAGAATTGGGTGATTATGTTGGCACAAGGACAGAGTTACGGGGTACAGTTTCAGAGCTGAATGAATTGAAGGAAGGCAAGAATATTTCAGGAAGAGGGAGGAGTAAGTATAGTTCAGAAATAGTAAGACACACAAAGAGGCTGGAAGAGAGGGAGTGAAGGAAAGATTTGTAGGAGATAAAAATCATGGAGGTGGTCCAGAAGGACCGTATCACAGAAGGGCTCATAAGTGGGAACTTTGATTTTTATTCCAGTTATTGAAGTGCTCTGAATGTAGGAGTGACGTATTGTTTTCTACGAAAAAAAAAAAAAAAAAAAAAAAAAGCCACTCTGGTTACTCTGGAGACTTGAAAGTAGAAGCAAAGATGTCAGTGAGATAGTAAGAGACCAAATGGGCATATATCAGGATTTTCAGCACAGAAAATGGTGGTAAGTATTAAGATTCCAGACACAGTGCTAAAGAAAACCTGGCAGTGTTTTTAGTCAAATGTGAAATGTAAGAGGAAAAGAGAAGATGAATTTAACTTCAAAGCTTTGGTCAGTTTGGTAAATGTTGGGTCTAGGCTGAGAACACAGCAGCATGGCATAGGGGAAACTTGATGGGAGTAGACTAATTTGATAATTCAATCTTTGATATGTTGAGTTTGAAATGTGTTGGGCACCCAGCAGAGAGCAGATCTGTGCAGTCGTCTGATTTGCAGTGAGGATGAAGCCATGGACAAAAGGAGATCAACTAGAGAATGTTTATGGGAAAAGAACACACACCTGCTCCCACAAATACACAGGGAAGATAATGAATTTTGAGTCTATAAATTATAAGAGTAGATTCACTAATTACATTAATGAATCCCTATCATAACCCCAAATGAGTAGGTAGCATCCCCATGTTCTAGACAGGAAAAATGAGACGGGGAGGTTAAAAACTATCTTGTGTTGGATTTGTTGTTCTAAAGCTTGTGCTTTCATCATAACACCTAAGTACCTCCTCAAAAATGAAAGAAAGAAGTGATTGTACTGCATCAGCTGGGGAGAAAGTGAAAGTGACAACCAAGGAGTATGAACAACTTGCAAGTTTGGGGGAACCTCATCCACTCTCATAGGAATGTATTCAGGGTGTAAATCTGTCCATGGGAACAAAAATGGGTCATTACTAGATTTCCCCCCAAATTTCCCCCCGACTGAAGTAAGCACTTTTCAATTTCTTACTAGTTCTTTATTTTTAATAGAGCAATTATCAGTATAAACAAGAAACAAAGGGTATAACATAGATTATGTTGCTTCAAATTAATTCCTTTTCATCTTTATAAAGCTGTTCACATTTTAAAATCAGTTATTCGTGATATTATTTGACTATTTCTTCCTCCTCCAGAAGAACCTAGGGGCTTTGTCCACAATCACAACCTCAGCCAGCAACATGGTGCCTGACATATTTTTGATTCTTAGGTGATATTCATGGAATAAATTAGTGAGTAAAAAAGACTATGGAAAAATTCACTTGTGTTTCATAGGGCAGCTTATTTTCTTTGGTATTGTCCTCCCTTATATGGGAAAGCCACATATGGGTTCCTTTCCAATATTCTACTATTAAATCCAGGCCAAAGACCAGAAGAATATTAACAATCAATTTTAATTTAAGGGTTGTGAAGGATAATCTTCCGAGAAAAAAATTTAATATGTTCTTTATGAATACTTCCTTCTTTATTCTTTAAATAAATGTTTAATTAGTATCATGAGCTTGACTTCTTCATTTCTATATCTGCCTTACATGAAAGAAGGCCTGACTCACAGCCTCACAGGAGACTTTTAGTAAATATTTATTAAATGGACAAATAAGTTCTAATAGGATTATGCGTTAATTTAAAGTTCTGAAAAGCACAAAAGCTGTAAGGTGATAATAGGTTTTAAAAAAATACAGTTGCTATCATGCGGCACATGACAGTTTTTATATTGTTCCTTGCCTTGTAATGACAGTCAGTACTTAGGTATTTATGTATTTCTTTTGGCCTGCCTGAACCTTCTTTGATATGTGAAATTATCCTAGCCGAAAGATAAAGCAAAAGTTTGAATATAAGTTATTCAGAGAAAGACTATAACTGTGATAGAACAGTGTGGGTCTTTCAGATTTTTTTTTTTTAGTAAAGTATAAAAAGGATTTTCAAAGCCCAGCAGTTGCTACTATGTATTTGACCCACTGTTTCAGCCTACAATTTCAGATGTTGTGCAAACTCCAATAGAATAAAACACCACCAAAAGAACAGTGTTCACTAGCTGAACCTTGCCTCTTGCTGATAGAATATAAAGTGTAATAGCAAAGAAAATTTTAGACCGAGACTTCAGCTTCAAAAGACAAAACATGTGGGTTGCTTCTTGGCAGGAGTGAAATATATACATTTCAATGGGAAAATGGGAAGTCAGAGGTCACAGTAGCTGTAGAACAAATCTGAAGGAGGAATCAATATCAAAATGATCATTACAGGTACCATGGAGTGCAGAGGGCCAGAACAATAACATTTCAGGATGCTGAAAGAAGTGACAGAGGAAATCTTCCTTATCTGCCAGGTAAATATGCCTTTGTTCTATTATTTTAACCCCCAGATATAAGGTACAGTAGTTGAACATTGTAAAAAATTTTTCAAAAATACTTAAACATATAGAGATATGGTTATTCTTTGTTTTATCAAGTAAGATGTTCCTACCATATATTCACTGAGGAACATTCTACTTTGGAGAATCAACTTTCATGACTAAAGTGGTTGAATTTATCTTGGGAGTTGGACAATTAGGGATAGGAATTAAGTCCATAAGTTGAGACTCGGGTTTGAACTACTGACTAGTTGGTGGTACCATTCACCTTAGGGAATGAATTGACAGGAGAATGTATTGATTCCAATGGAGGATAAGCACTCTGAGATATGTTCTTGTTGAGATATTTGTCTTATTCACTATTGAATAACCAAAACCTAACAAAGACCTGGCCTAGCAGTTGCTAAATATATATTTGTTGAATGAATAAAAGACTAAACCACATAAATGGAAACATAGTTAGAGAGATTTGGCTGGAGACAGATTTAGGAATTATTGGTACTTACGTAGTAATGCATAGAAATTTTAAAAGAGTACTTGTAGCGAGAAGTTAGAGTCAATGAGAGAAACTTAAACTGATTTGTGGTTTCTTATAGGCAACAGCTTTTTTTTTTTTTTTTCCTGTAGTCCTTAGTTGTGGGCAGATACATTTTAGCCCTCTAGGCTAAATGTAGGACTTTCTGGAAATGGTGGTCTTGAGAAAAAGAGGGTGTGCTAGAATCGGCCTTGTGTAGTGAGGAAGGACAAGAAACAAGAAAGGGAACAAGATAAATTGTGAAGCCCCTGTTAATATTGTGCTATTATGGCTTTCATGGCTATTTTGTTTAATTGCCATGTTGTCTTTATGAGGAAAGGAAGGTGGCCATGAAGCTGGGCAGATATGGGAGGAGACTCACTTCGACTTTTGTTCTAATTAGTCACACTTCTCTTCTGATGGGGAGGAACCTTGGATTACTAATTGATAAATATTTTGGTTATTATCCTTGGAGGCAGGCATTATGGACTATTTTAACAAACCTTGGAAATGAGGCTCAGAGATTACAAGGTCAATGTCACAGTACTTGTAATTATTATTGCTGAGAGGTGAATTCACCAGACATTTATAACAACGAAGCCAAAAGTCACCCTCAGCTTCTCTCCCCAAGCTTTCAGCTTTGGTTTTCCTTTCTTCAAGTCCAGAGAAGAAACTACAATGGGACAGTAACTCCATTTATGATAGATTGGGCCTCCAAAATATTCACTTCCTGAGTGAGCATCCCCTCAACGGGCCTGAGGTTGTTGCTGGTTCAAACTCCCCATAACAATGCCATAGGAATCGCTTACTTCTGTGGAGACCTATGGAGCCTTCCTGCATCCCAGCTGGTCCACTCTACGACAGTAGCCTTGAAGTCACTGAAGCTAAAGAATTTGATTAAAATCTGCCTTCTACCTTGTTCTGTCTCCTTGTACTTGCTCTCAAAGAGACAAAAATTACATCTTAAATAGATATGTCTCTTACAAAAAGTATCTTCTATATAACAAATAGCTACAAGGCTGACTTTTGTTGTACATTCTCTTTGAATGAAGTCTGGAAGCAATAAGTTTTAAGTGTGCAGATAATCATGAAAGTGGTCTGTCAGTAAAATTCTGAATAGCGTAGTTAAATGGGATCTGGAATTGCTCTGACAGGGAGTATTCAGAGACAGAGATGACAGCTACTTAAAGGGACTCATTTAGGTAATTTAAATTGCTTGCATATTGTGTATAAAACATTCTATCTTCTTTAATAATGAGCAACAAGTTGAAAGACTAGTGCAGTAGGCAAGACTGAAATAATTCCATTTCCAAGGCATCCTCTGATAAGCTGCACCTAAAATTTAGAGTTTATATTTAGTAATATTAAACATAAATAAGCAGAGTTTTTCAATTTCTTTTTGTTGTAGCAATTCCAATTTGATTAAAATTTCTTTTGTTGCAACTCGTCTTAAATGGCAATTAAGAACATTTTTTTTTTAAACAGTTCAAATCACGACCAGAAACACTCTGGATTTAGAGAATTGTTTCTCTAGCAAGGGCTCATAGGAATGCCTTTTTAAAATTTTCAACTGAAAAATCAGCTGTAATGGCCATAACAGTTTCACAAACTCACAATTTTAATTAACATTGCATTAATTAGCAGTACATAGATTAGAAGCCAAGAAAATATATGCCTATGTGTTTGAAGGTGTATTAGTGCAAGTTTCTCAGTGTTTCAGTAGTTTTAATTATTTCAGAGAGATTTAGCATCCACTCATTAGGATCTTATGAGGGCAGAAACTCTCTGGAGAAAGTGTGAATTAGGTCCTGAAAATATCTCTAAATCAGTGCCAGTTGTGCACATAGTTAACACCAACCCCTCTGTCCTTCCACACCCCCTTATTCAGAGGCCAGATAGATTCTACTTTTTTTGAACTCTTAATATTTTAATTCTTATTATTTTAATTCAGAGTCATCTTCTAGTTTGACTCTGTCATCAGTCTCTCCTCTTCCCAATTCTTCCCTCTCTTCCCAGAATTACTTCTGTTGCCAATATACTATATTTTGTCTCTGATACTCAACATTCACTTCCCCGATGTTTCTTTTTTTTTTTTTCTAATAAGGGCATCAAATTCCTCTAACTACACTGATTTTTTGAGATGGTCATTTGTCCAGTCCTAACCCATTGTCCCTCTGCTTCTCACTCATACCCTCTATGCCCAGCACAGTGATTTGATCAGGGGTTGGCCTGTCACTCAACTTCATGCAATCAGATTGAATCTTGGAATGTGTAGCATAGCTACAGAGAAACACTCATCCTGCTGGAATAGAACCTACTGGGATGTGGCCCTGGAGTCGCCGGTAGCTGGGTAGCTGTCTGACTGCTTGAAAGAGCTACTGGAAATTGACATTGTTTTCTTTAGGATTAGACACTGGAAAAGAGTGTCATTTGAGCTCTCTGGCAGCTTTCTTGCCCCCAGGTGTAGTTGGAGGTAACATCAGCATGCAGGGAAGCAGAAGCATCAGATAAGATGGGCTCTGAGATGCAATGTGAACTTAATGGTTGTTTCATGATCGCTCCCATGAGACAAATTCACTTGATATTTCTGTGTCCTGCAACAAAATGAATTCTAATGGGTCTATCTTTAGAACCAGGGGCAAACTCCCTAGCGTGGCACTCAAATCCCCAGTCACTGTCTTCAGGATTGTCTTTCTCACTGTTCCAGAGGCATACAGTTCACTGTCCAGGCAGGCTTTACTTCATGCTCTTCATCCACTCTTGTATAATATTTCGCCTCTGTGTACTTGGTAACCTTCTACTTAACTTTTAATCTTAACTTCCCTAAGTTAGATCAAACTACTGTCTTCTTCGATTCCCTAAGGATTTTGCTTCTATTTCTATTATTGGGTGAAGAAAGGAAAAATGCTATTTCTTCCACACTCACTCTCACAACACTTCTAGTACCAAATAAAGTGTGTATCTATGGTGGGAAGGGTTCCACACTAAGCAATGCTATCCTCAGCTAACAACTGTAGTGTCCTGTCATTTACTTCAATTCTGACACTAACTGGAGTTAGCACAGATGACACAAGTTCAGGTCCACAAGACTACCCCTTACTTTAAGACTGCCCCCTACTTTAGGCATCAGAGGGAGAAAGGAAGAGTTTCATTCCTTCTATATTTCTGATAGGCTATAACTCAGGGGTTCCTCCTTGGATTGGAGAACCTACTAGAATGGTTCACAGAACTCAGGAACATACTTACACTAACCAGTTAAACATGAAGGATGCAGCCCACTGGAGCAGACACAGAGTGAGGTGGGGTGGTCAGTGTGCAGGAGCTTGCAGGCCCTCTTTAGACCTGTCATCTAGCAGTATCTCTGTCTGCTCACCAAGGTAGAAGCTTTCTTCATTCCACTGTCTAGGGATTTTGTGGAGATTCCACGACAAAGTCCTGATTGATTAAATTAATGACCTTTAATAACTAAGTGAATCTCTAGCCTCTTCCCCTCCACAGTGGTCAAGGGGTAGAGCTAAAGGTTCCAATTCTGTTTACAAGGTTAATTCTCTGGCAACCAGTCCCCAGCCTTAGAGACTTTTCAAAAGTTGGCTTCTTAACATAAACTCAGATGTGGTTACAATACTCTTGTAATGAATATTTTAAAAAAGAAGTCTCTCTGTTTTTACTGCTTCAGAGCTATCTCAGGAGCTGGAGACAAAAGTTAAACCTTATTTTAAAAGATGGCACTGTAAATCTTATTTGGAAATTACAATTGTTTTCGACCCAGAAAATAGGGATAAACATCAAATATATATTTGTCATAATATCACATTATGCTTAAAATTCATCTATTTCTTGATATTCTCCCCAACTTAGAGCTCCATTATTACAAGGGCAACATCTTATTTATTTTCTTATCTCTACTTCCTAACACAGTAACTGGGAAAACTCAATATGATAGTCAATAGGAATGATGAATAAGTAAATGCATGTCCAAAAATATCCAAAAATTATCATAACACTTTGTTCTTTTGCCATTGAATATTCTATTAAAAGGCAAACAAGATCCTGAAGAATATAAACTTAGCAATTAATAAGCCTTTGGAATTATTTTTAAAACTTGCCAGATACCTCTGCTGTTTGACTAGAGTTGGGGTACCCTCAACATTTATTATAAGATTCACCAAGGAAATTATATCCTACACTAGTTCCTGTGTCTTACTCCTAGTCATTTCGACAATACATCTAGAATGAGTCCTTTGACATGTGTATTTAAAAAGATACCTAGATGATTCTGATTCGAAGATGTGTTGAAAAAATACCAGCAAACATGCAAAAAATGATAACCTGTATTAAGTGATGGAGAATCAAGAAAATCTGGAAGCATAAATTGATTTGAAGTTGTGGTAGCTTATAGATAATCAACACTTGGCACTTGGAAGAAAAAGAGTAATGAGGAACAAGGAGAGAGAGGATAAAATGCAACTGATGTCAAAGAGCTTACTTCACATTTTCCCTACTAAATCATTTTTTAAAATCTCACTAACAATAATCTTTTTTCATGTATTTCTAAAATATGACATAATGGCTCTTTAGTCCAATTTAAAGAAAATAATTTATTTATAATTTTACTTCCTGTATTCTTATATGTTATAAACTGTGTTGGTGACTTATTTGATCAGTAGATAGAATATTAAGGTTATTTTTAGTTTTTTTCCCCAGCATTTGTAAACTAGAATCCGCATGTGATAAAAGACAATGGAAGCAATGCTATCAGAGCAAGAGGAAAAGTTACTATCTAGAACAATCTGTTGATAGCTTCAGACCTGCAAACATTTTGTGAATTAGGTTAAATATGCTAACATTTTGACAAAACTGGGGAATTAACTTTTAAGCTCATTAGTTCTACAAATGGCTAATAAATAATACTCAGCTGCTAACACTAAAGCAACCTCTCCCCACCCCAAGGTTTCAAATAGAATATTTATTAAGTTTGCACTTAGATTTTTCTTCCTTTTGATTTTCATTTGTGGGTTTCTTTTTCCCTTTTGAAAATATTTCTAAAATTTCCTGAACACAACTCAGAAATGAGCAAAATTTGGCAAAAACAAATATAGACTCTCACATCTGTAGTTTCCTAATTTTGAAAGAAATACTGAAATGGTATTAGTGGTTGATTTGGTTATCTTTGGCAGAGGGAGAGGGAGGGGAATACCTACTTCTCTCAAATTCATAAAATTTTTCTATGACTCACTCAGAGTTTGAAGGTATTAAAAGACAGAATCATAGGGAGTTAAGCTGTGCTGTTAAGTACGAATGGGGGTAGACTAAAAATGAATGGGGAAAATAAAATTGAAATTAAAATACTTACGAAATTCACAAATGTGAATTGAGGGCCATGTAAATAAACTTATGTATGCTGAAAGAAATATAGGCTATTCAATGAAATAGATGTCATACATAAGATCATTTCCACTTGTACTTGCATTTCTATTCATTTAAGTTATTTAAATGAAATTTCTTAATGAAATTATTAAGATAATTGAGAGCACTGTTTATCTAACAAGCTTGCTAACTACTTTCTGAAGCTAGAATTACTGATTTGTGATATATATATAAATATATATATGTAGTAGGAAAACCTATAAATTGCAAATTAAGATAGTTTTAAACCAGAATTCTCTCCTCCCAAATTATTCTATTTAGTATAACTTTCAATTGTGTTCTCTGTGTTTTCCAGAAAGCAGTACTTCATGGACCTACAGTTAGCATTAATGGAGGAGTATTATTTCACTCTATTGTTTTGCTTTTGGGAGCTCAAACCAAATCTGAGAGTGTTCTTTTTTCTTCATCTTTCTTTTGCTTTCTCTCTCTCTTTTTCTCTCTTATTCCTATACAATGAAGCCTGTGTAGTCCATTTTTATATTCTTTATTTTCAAATACATCTTTATGTTCTAGTTAAGTGGAAAAACAAATCAGTGTATAAATTCATGAATGAAACGAGGTCATACAATGATGAAGAAGTTAGGGGCTACTCTTTTTTATCATCCTTTTTTTTTAAAAAAAAAGAATGACTGACTATACTAATAGAAGGGGTTCTTGAATTTGGTAAGGCAAAAAATTAACCCTGATTGAATGTGTTTCCCTGGAACTCTACCTTTGACATAAAGACTGCTTGTCCTGTATGATGAACTCTAAGTAGTTGGCTTGAATTGGCTGAATCTAAGATGTTAAGTGTTAAACATTGGCTATTCACAGATGATTATAAATGATTCTTAGAATAACCTAGAAATCATATTGTGTGTGTGTGTGTGTGTGTGTGTGTGTGTGTGAGTGAGAGAGAGAGAGAAAGAGAGAGAGAGAGAGAGAGTGTTTCAGCTGAGCAAAGTTCTTTGAAAAAGAACATTAGGAAAATATATGTGATTAGGCCCCTCCTACCTGTATTACCCTAACAGTGGTTATATCTGGGTAGTGGAATTTTACAAGGATTTATTTTCTTCCTTTTCATTTTCATATTTTATTAGTTTATCATTTTGCTTTTTCAAACCAGGGAAAATAAAATTGAAATTAAAATACTTTAAATAAAAATATATGCTGTTTTTCAAGTAGTTATTAACAAATTCCTATGATTAACAAGTTCTATTCTGTTTTTTTAATAGCTATTAGTAGTATTAAAAACACCCAATAAATGTTAGGTATATGAAAACATTATAATAAACATATTATACATATAAGTTAGAACCCTTTCTTAAACTACTGAAATGACAGTAGATAGAGATAGGGAGAAAAAAATCATTTTGAGCATTCAAATTGAAAAGTGAGTACTCTTTATAAATAAATATAAATGAAAGTTAACTCTTTCCCATTCAATTATGACACTAGGAAATAAAGGTTTATTACATAATTTCCTAAATTTTATTCAGTGGGATCATTTATATCCTGAAGTTTGGTAATAAGTGTTCATTGAAATAACGATTCTAAAAATCATAGGAATTTGGGCAAATTGAATCTAAGCAAAATTAAACAGGCTTGACCTGCAGTTTCTCAGAATCATATCATGAGGTCATGCGCCTTGTCTTCAGGAAGAGTTGCGATGCACATTGTAGCCTAAACCCTGTCATTAAGAGCTTTTCTTACACAGAATGTCTGTTAACTCAGCACATACAGTTTGGAGGAAAAATATAATGAGACATTTTTGCTCCTACCCTCTGCCATGGTTGGTTGTCTCCAATTTTGTATTTACGTGGTTTTGGTTTACCTTTTAGGATTTCTCCAGAGGCTCAACCATAAAACTATCTTTTTTTCTTTTCTTTTCTTTTTTTTTTTTAATATCTGAGAAGTAGAAAAGATACTTTTTTTTTTTTACAAAAATAATATGTTTTTATGCATTGTATTCTCTCATAATAAGACCCACAAAGAGAATTTTTTCAACAAATATTTTGGTTCTGGTGATTTAAGCCAGAGATGCTTTATCCCTAAGCTGCATATCCAGGCCTTTTGCTTTATTATTTTGAGACAAGGTCTCTTTAAGTTGCTTGGGGCCTCACTAGGTTGCTGAGGCTGGCCTTGAATTTGTAATCCTCTTGTCTCACCCTCCTGAGCCATTGGGATTACATCCTACCTTGCTAAATTTGTTTATTTTTTATTACAAAGTTTTCAGCAATACAGAATGTATAAATAAGAATAAAATGGATACTCTGTAAATACAAGCTTTCAGAAATAAAACATTAAAATAGAGCTTGGTCCCTAGTTCCCTTGTACTTCTTAGCTACTATCCCTAGGAGATGGCATCTCTTATATCTGAAAACTTCAAATACATGTCTTTATATTTTTCTAATGAATGGTTTATATGAATGATGCTTAATATGTCTACCTGTTTCCCCTTTTCCCTTCAAAGATGCATTTGTAAATTCTTCTTTGTTGATATTTTAAGGCTACCATGATTAAAATAAAACTTGGTGGGTGTAGGTAGCAAACTCACAATCTCTGATTGTGGGATTCTTTATGTTGGAGTTTAAGGTTTACTTTATGGACTAATATGATTACTTATCATCAATGCACCATTTCTATTTGAGGAAAAAAATCTATATTCTCTAATTTTAAGGCCATTTTATGTTTTTGAAACTTAAATATTTACTTTGCAGACATATCAGCTCTGAGAGGGATGTTTTGACATTTTCCACATCAAAGTATTCATACTTTTTATGACATTTTAATCACATTACTAGGTGTAAACCAATATAGAATGATTGTCTTCCTGTTGAATTAAAATGTTTCATTATTATGCTGTGTTTTAGTTTGTGTTTAGTATTTTGCTTTAACCTTTAAGTTTGTTAGGTTTGATGATAATATAGCTATAGCTGATTGTCACAAACTTTGATTTTTAATACTTCTGGATCTTTTGTTTTAGATTTACCTCTTATAAATTCAGCACAGCTAAAATATTTGAATCCAATCTGAAAATATTTATTTTTAACTGATAAATATATCTAGCTAACTTTTACTGTTTAGGAGCATACAAATATACTTAGCTAGATACTTCTAGCTTTCAATTTTTTTTAAACGTTACAATACCTTCTATTGAAATATTTGAGATGCTTCTACATGTAAGTTTTCCATACTGGTTTAGAAGTTATATCTCCATTGCTAATTCATTTGTTGCCCAGAAACATTTGACATGCTTATTTGACAGGATTTAAAGTAAATCAATATCTTTAGACTCTGTTTGAAAAATTGTTATGCTTTGACTAACATTACCTCTTCTGATTCACATATTGTTGTTTCTGATCTTTTAATTCGACCAGAAGAATTTTGATTTTATTCTCCAAATCATTATTATTGCAATTGTATTATGTAGTTATCTTGTTTGAATTCACCCATGCATTTATGACATTCTTTGATCATTACTTTTTTCTTTCTTTCTTTCTTTTTTTTATTGTTACTAGAGGTTGAACTCAGGGGTGATTTACTACTGAGCTATAGCCCCAACTCCTTTTATTTTGAGACACAGTCTTGTTAAATTGCCTGGTCTTGCCTCAAATTTATGATCCTCCTACTTTGGTCTCTTGAGTTGCTGGGATTACAGGCATGTGCCACCATACCTGGTTCCTCATTATTTCTTACATTTAACTTTCTCTAGTTTGGTTCAGCTTCCTTCCAAAATTTCCTTTATTGGAGGTCCAATAGTGATAAATATTCAGGTTTTGTTTTCTTAAAAGTCTTGATTTTACCTTCTTTCAGGGTAAACTTTACCTTAATACATAATTATGGATTGACTTTTTAAAAAAAATTATTTATTTATTTTTAATTTGTTCTAATTAGTTATACATGACAGCAGAATGCATCTTGACACATACAACATAAATTGAGTATAACTTCCCATTTGTCTGGTTGTATATGATGTAGAGTTACATAGATCATGTCATCCTATAAGCACATAGGGTAATAATCCAATTCATTTTACTATCATTCCTACCCCCACACTTTCACTTCCCTCTGTCTAGTCCCTCCTTTCACTTCCCTCTGTCTAGTCCTGAATACCTCTAGTCTCCCCTACTACCCCTTATTGTGAATTAGCATCCACACATCAGAGAAAATATTTAACCTTTGGTTCTTTGGGATTGGCTTATATTGCTTAGTGTAATATTCTCTAGTTCCATTCATTTACCTGAAAATGCTATAATTTCAGTCTTCTTTAAGGCTGAGTAATATTCCATTGTGTATATATACCTCAGTTTCTTTATCCATTCCTAAACCTGTTGAAGGGCACCCAGGTTGGTTCCATAGTTTAGCTATTATGAATAGAACTTCTATAAACATTGACATGGATGCGTCTGTATAGTATGCTGATTTTAAGTCCTCAGGGTATAAACCTAGGAGTGGAATGATTGGGTCAAATGGTGGTTCCATTCCAAATTTTCCATAATGGTTGTGCCATTTATCTTTCCCACTAGCAATGTATGAGTGTACAATTCCCCCCACATCCTTGCCAACATTTATTGTTGCTTGTAGTCTTCATAATTGCCATTCTGACTGGGGTGAGATTGACTGTTGTTTTCTTTCAAAACTGTGTAGCACTCTCCATTGTCTTCTTGCTTCTTTTCTTACTGTTGAAAACCTGCTTCCCTCCTCTGGTTTCTATGGTGGGTCTAGACAGTGACAGAGAGAATTGACACCAGTTTCCTGAGTCATCTTGCACTTGAGAGACTGTGTGTGTGAAGAGGCGGGGGTGGGAGGTTGTGTACAGATAACTTGGGATATATCACAACTACTGTCTCCTTTGTAGGCCTATTTATTATGACTTCTCACCTACTCTCAAGTGACTGATTTGACTTTTTCTAATCATTCTCAATAACAAGTATGACATCCAGGGACTCCATACAGTTTCCAAGGCATCTAGATATTGCATGAAATACATAGGTGCTCTTGCTACCATTGCAACTGCACTTAGGCTCAGGTGACCCTACCACATGGAGAAGCCTCTCCTTCATGGGAGGTAGCTGCAGAGAGGAAGAGGCTCAGCAGACTAGGAACTTCATGTTGCAGTTAGTAACAGTCTGCTTCTTACTGCTGCCATTAACCTGGCGTTCTCCCTCCAGGGCCTCGTTAGTTCTGGTCTACTTTACTGTCTACCAGTCACTCCAGTCTAACGAGGTCTTTCCTCAGCATCACCCTTCCATGGCCACTGGCTGTCTCTTGTCTTCTCCTCTCACTGTCACAAAACACACCAACTTTGCATTTCTGGATGGGGCCAACACCTTTTGGGAGGATTCCTACCTGTTTCTTCCCCTGTAGTTTTAGAGTTTGCTTATAGTGAAAGACACATCTTTTCCCATTGCCTGTACCAGATTTTTTATCATTAACTGGCATATGTCTTCTTTATCCAGTGACAAGCATGGGAATGAATTAATGATTTCTACAGAAAAAATCTTATTTTGTTTTATTTTCCATGATGTTTACTGGTGAATTATTGCCATTGTAACCATTTGAGTCCTTAAGTTTTCTTATGTAGTGTGGCGGGCGAGACCGGGGCCCAGGGTTACGCCACATGCATCCAAAGATGGCGACTGGCAGAGAGCGAAAGGGCGTGCTGAATGCGCCTTGAGAAAAACAGGAAGTGTTCACCATTGGCTGTATGATAATTAGTTCAGCCGCCTAGCACGTGGACAGATATATCTTACATGTGTGCTTGAGCTCGTGATCGCTTGACCTTTAATAGGATTGGATGGACATATCTGGTTACAATTGCATATGCATGAGACTGCTTATATATTGAGGGTGTTATCCGAATAAAGCGGAAGCTGCTTCATAAACCTCTGAAGTGTACGTGTCGTTTGTCCCGCTGGTCGGCGGCAAGCGGCAATGTAGTTTAAATAAAAAGCACCATCCTTACAGTGAAAGACCTCTTAAACACTTGACTGCATAAAATGATATTTAAGAATGACCTGTGAGCTCTCTGAACAGGGCAAATGCTTGAGAACTTTATCATAGACATCAAGAGAGAGGAAGGGAATTAAGGCCCAAAGTCAAATCAGAACCAAAGTCAAGCAAAGTAATTGATTAACTGGAAAGGTTTTCTAGGATCCGTATCAATAAATAAAGTAGATATTGATGTGGATTAAAAATTTGAAATGAAATGCTCTGAGAATTAAAAATACATCTTGAAACCTGTTTTTAAAATTTTTATCTCTTATCTCACAGGTTGATGAACACCCAATTGGAATGTTGATACACATTTGCAAAGTAAAATTGCAATTTCCATTTCCATTAATTATGCACACATCTCTTATCTGCACATAGTCTATGTCACTGCAGCCATTGTTACCAGCCTCCAGATTTTGTCTCTCCATCAAAAAGAGGAGAATCATGCTGGTAGACACACCATCCAATTACAGGGAAGAAATATGCAGAATACTCATTTCCCTACCTCTGAAACCAAAACAGTAAAATTGTACATTGAATGTGTTGTTCCATTGAAAACTACTAAATTCTCTTTGATTTTTACAGTGGTTTATGCTGTCTGGAAATTATGGACTGGCATTTCAAAGTAACATTTTTGAAGAGAAAATGGATATTTGAGAATATTTCTTTCCATATACTCTATGTCAGAATGGATTTTTAATTTTTTAAAATAAATGGTAAAAATTCCCATAGGTTGGATTCTAACTTTTGAAGGTAGAAGGGAAGGGCAATATCATGTGCCTTAAGTAGACCTTTCTGTATTTTGTCTCCCAATTGTTTCTTCACATCATGGCCTCAGAAAGATTGATTTCCTGCTACTGAAAACTCTCTGAAGATGAGAAGTGGTTTCAGTAAAAACAGCAGCGAGTAAACAAAGCTAATATGCTGAAAGTGACTGCAAGGAATCCGGGGTGGAACATGCCATGGACAAACTGATTTGTTCCACTTCATTAAGTCACACTGAAGTTGGAGAAGTTTCCAGGACTTTGCTATGTACATAGAGGTCAAAATGGTATATATTGTTATCAAACAGAATTCTAATTATTAAAAGATATGACAGTGAATAATGGCAGCATAGAGTATTTAAGGGAGCGTGGGCTTTGCAGTCAAACTGAAAATGGTTTTAAATCCCAGCTCTGTCATTTATTAGTTGAGGAGGCAAGTTACTTAATGAGTCTTAATTTCTCACATCTGTCTATATCTATTTGTTATTTGAAGAGTAAGAATTAGATATTATTATCAAAATTAAATATAATAAAAGAAAGAAACTCAGCACAATACCTGGCATGCATGAGAGTAGATTATTAGTACATCCCACTTCTTTCCTTTATTATTTTTACAAGATGAAAAAGTATTATACTGAAAAAAGACAAACTCTGACTTCACATTTTTCTAAATTTTCCTAGTAAAACAATAGTTAGGAACTTGATAGGAAAAGGTTACTAGACATAAGCTTTGAAGAACTCTGGAAAAAAATACTTTAAAACACATATTATCACAACTCTTCTTCATTCACTTCCCTGATTAGTCATAAATTTGGAACAAGTCTTCCGAAAGTAAGTACTTGTCAGTCCTCCTAATGGTCTCCAAGGAGGGAGATGTCAAAAATTCATTTGAATCCTATTTTGGTGTTTAATCCTGCTGAGAAGTGTCTCTACAATTTGACATTCAGTGGAAGCAATAAATATGATCATATCATCAGGAAATCAGATCCATACCTCAAAACGTTCCTGTGGTCCGTCCCTTCCTTCCTTCCTTCCTTCCTTCCTTCCTTCCTTCCTTCCTTCCTTCCTTCCTTCCTTCCTTCCTTCCTTCCTTCCTTCCTTCCTTCCTTCCTTCCTTCCTTCCTTCCTTCCTTCCTTCCTTCCTTCCTTCCTTCCTTCCTTCCTTCCTTCCTTCCTTCCTTCCTTCCTTCCTTCCTTCCTTCCTTCCTTCCTTCCTTCCTTCCTTCCTTCCTTCCTTCCTTCCTTCCTTCCTTCCTTCCTTCCTTCCTTCCTTCCTTCCTTCCTTCCTTCCTCCACTTTCTCTCCTTTCATTTTGGGACTGAAACCAGGGGTGCTTTACCACTGAGCTCCATCTCCAGCTCCCACCTCTTTTTGTTTGTTTGCTTTTTAATTTCAGACAGGGTCTCATTAATTTGCTGAGGCCAGCCTTGACCTGCAATCCTCCTCCCCCAGTCTCCCAAATCTTTGGGATTACAGGCATGTGCCATTGTGCATGGCTCTTTTCTTATTCATATGTGAAAAGATTTAAACTCAGAATGGTTGTGTATGTGTAGGTTTGTGTGTGTGTGTGTGTGTGTGTGTGCGCGCGCACACACACGCGCCTGTGCCTGAACTTTCACAGCAATCTGAATCTTTGGTAGCCTGAAGTGGAATCTAATCGCTGAGCAGCCATATGTATGCAAAGATTGTATACTGACTTTACCTTTTAGTCTAAAAGCATAGAGTGTCATATCCAAAAATTCTAGAACTTTTTCATATTTGATTACATAAGAATAGGGAAAGACTTATCTGAAAAGCCTATCTTTGCTTGGATAAAATATTCTACTCTTCTAGATATTTTGATTTCCCTACATTAATCAGGACCCTTTGGTTGTAAGTATATCAATAGAGAAAATGTATTATAAGAGAAAATAAGACAGAGCTGTCTAATGAATTCAAAGGTAGGATATCACTCATGTCTCCAAAAGAAGGCTACTGGCTAGCCTGTGGAAACCCTGTAGCATACCTCTGTGTATCTGTTGCTTTCTTCTACCCTAAAGGTTGATTATGTCTATTTCTTAGGCTATGTGTTTTTGGAATATGGCTGGCTTACTTCTGCTGAATATATATTTCCCATGTTCCAAGAAATTAAAAAATGGCTTACTTTAAGTGAGAATTTCTTAGTTTTCAATTGCATATACTCTGTGGGGAATAAAAGACCTCAGAATAGAGAAGCTTGTGTCAAGGGCACAACTCCAATAAAGGTGAACTTAGAGGTACAGCTATGCAATATAAATAGGGTGTTCTATGAGCTTCCCCTTCATGTTTATGAGGACTTAACTTAAGAGGTGATAATGAGTGAGGTGACACCAGAAGGGCGTTACTACCCTCCCTCCCCTCCCAGGGTCTAAAGATGAGCTCCATGTCTCAGAACTTTGTAGGGAGACGAGCGTTTCTGTCATCTCCACTTTCACACTCTGCAGTTGTTCTTTCACTATATTTGTTCCTTGGTCTTTGGTCACAGTTGTTCCTTCTGAAAAATCTTTGGATTTATTTTATGTGCTTCCCTTCAGAATTAACTGTGATCATTTTAAATTATATTTATACAATCTGTTGGTAGTTCATTTATATTTGAATGTAGAGCCATTCATAACTAGTAAGATACTAATTCTATTTTTTTTTTTTTTTTTTGCAGTGCTGGGGATCTAACCCAGGACCTCATGCGTGCCGGGTATGTGCTATACCACTCAGCCAATTCCCCAGGAAGATATTAATTTTACCATCTATAAAATCCATAAATACTATTTCTGAATCAGCTATTAGAATATTATTCAGTATGCAGTGATGAATATACATATACTCACCAGGTGGAACCTTTTAAGCGCTTTGAAAAAAATCCAAGATACAATAAAAACCTGTGTATGTGTAGACATGAGTTCGGCAATAGATTAATGGAACACAGTGGTTTGTGAAAGGTGTCAGACCTTCAAGAACATTTGTCTCGTTCTTCAAATACATACCTTTTTTACAGAAATAGAGGAACAGCCCTACACCCATATCTCCTGTGGTTTTGAGGATCCTGAATTGGTTTTTAAAACATATAGAATCAATTAAATGGAGCCTAATCATTGTCTATTTGAGCATAACTTTACAAGTTTGAGATTTTCATTCTTCCACTACTGTTATCTTTTAGGACACTATTTTCCTAAGCCACGCAGAGGTACCCACTGTCTACTTCACTGAATTCCCTAATAGGAGCTGGCTGTCAGCGTGCAGCTTAAGCTAGTAAGCTCCCCAAGAGGAACCTTAGGATATCTGTTGCTGATCTCTATTCTATGCAATTTTTCAAAGATTCACTCCCCTTTCCCACCTTTCTTACTCTTAGTAAATGACTTAGAGCTTTCCTGAGAAGATGAAGCTCCTCTGCCATTGACTACATCATCTTCAACCTGTGTTCTCACTCCTTATCCTCTGAGATATCACTCTTTCCAATACATAATCCTTCAACCCTTTTTCTCTCTTGCCTATAACGTGAATGTTCTCTTCTACAAGACCTTCTCATTGGATTTGTTATTACTCTATTCTCCACAAGACTTCTTAAAACGTATCTATGTATACTGATGTACTGCTCCCCATTTCCTCACTAACTACACTCTTTTCGAGTCCTTACAATTTGATTTCTACACACAAACTATGGTTTGTTTTTACCAGATGAATGTCTAGAAATATCCACTCACTCTCATACTTCTCCAGTGCTCAGGACACATAGAAAAAGGATATCAATTTTCCATGGATATTATTCTAGAAAAAAATAGCTTCCAAGAAGATTTTAAAACATGTTTTGAATAAAATTATTATTTTATTCATTTAATTACAATATATTGCATGGTCAAGTCCTATAAGGAATTAGAATTTCTACCTAAATTGTTATATTCTACTAATAAAGTCAGCAATTATAAACACAAATAGCTGAAAATGAATATAATAGAAGCAATAAATATTGGTACTTACCAAGATTATGTTAATTAAATTGAAAGAGAACTTCAAACATTAAGATTTTCCCACTATATCCTTTCCCTATCCTGAACCTGCAGCTATTCTTCCTAGCCTCCTCTTGAATCTGACCTTAGTGACTAATGTACCCTACTACCCTCTTGATGAACTAAAATTGCCAAGCCAATGACTGTTAAAACACAAGAAAAATTTCTTTCTCTTGTGAGAGCCAATTTTGCCAAATACCACTAAACATTAGTTGAGCTTCAGATGGTTCCTTTGCTGAGAATCCATAAACTCTGTCCTTCCCATATGTATACCTTGACCTATTGAATAATGGCTGAAATTTAATGATGCTCTGGTTGATTGTCTTTCACCAAATACAATGGATTTTATATAATCTACAGTGTGATGGCTGACAGACATGAGAAGGATGCTTATAAGCAACATCCTAATGCTGGAAATGTAAGGTACAGAGGAAGATTCACAGGAGTGGGAGGGAAATCAATCTAAAATGTTATTCCATTTTAGAGAAATGAGTATCAAAAGGAATGGATAACTCCTAAATATTGCAGAGAAGTCAAATAAGAGGGAAACAGAGAAGTGTTCATTATGATTTTTATTTTTTTTTGGATATATTACTTGCATCTATGCCTCCTAAATTCAAAATATCATTATGCATGGCCAAATTAGTGTTTACTTAGTCTTGGAATCATAAAATGCTAAGAAACCATAGAAAATACCTCAACAACTATAATTTGCCACTTGCATTGGGAATGAAAATCAAGTTTCCAAATTTATAAACAACCACCTGTGACTTCAGACTGATAACAGTGAGTCTAAGAATTCAAGCATCTATCAGTTTAAATGTAATTTAAATTTTAAGGCAGACTGCCCAGTGAGAGCCTTTCTACATAGAGCCAGCCACAAGTCCCCGAACCAACGGAGAGCTTCAATCCGCAAGCAGCCTCTGGGATCAGGGCAGGGCAGCCAGAGACTTCTCCAGGCAGCTCTGCCCACTCCGGCTGCAGGCTCTTTCTACGGGGCGATCCAAGATTGCGGACTAGAGGGTGACTGCATCCCCAGTCGCTCCAGAACCCAGGAGTTAAGAAGGGGAGGCATTGAGAGACTCGGACTGAAATAGAGCCACAGGTGAGTCTGCCCACTGGGTAAAGCTCGGCCCGGGTGGCAGGCCCAGATAGAGGTGGCTTATCGGAGCCAGGCAGGGCAGCTAGAGTCTTCCACAGGTAGCCCTGCGCACTCCGGCGGTGGGCTCCTCCCACACAGCCAGTTTCTCCAGGTTCTCAGAGCAGGCCCCCTCATGAGAGCCTTTCTGATCAGAACAAGCTCCAAGTCCCGGAGCCAGCGCAGTGTGCTCCGGCCCGCAAGCGGCTTCAGGGACCAGGACAGGGCAGCCAGAGACTTCCCCAAGCAGCCTGGCCCCCTGCGGTGGGAGGCGCCTTTCAAGGCTAGCTTCTTGGAGCAGACCGCCTAGTGAGAGCCTTTCTACATAGAGCCAGCCACAAGTCCCCGAGCCAACAGAGAGCTTCGATCCGCAAGCAGCCTCTGGGATCAGGGAAGGGCAGCCAGAGACTTCTCCAGGTGGCTCTGCCCACTCCGGCCGCAGGCTCTTTCCACGGGTCGATCCAAGATGGTGGCCTAGAGGGTGACTGCATCTCCAGTTGCTCCAGAACCCAGGACTCAAGAAGGGGAGGCATTGAGAGATTTGGACAAAAATAGAGTCACGGGGTGAGTCTCCCCCACTGGGCAAAACTTGGTCTGGGCAGCAGGCACAGATAGGGGTGGCTTATCAGAGCAGGGCAGGGCAGTTAGAGTCTTCCCCAGGTAGCCTTCCACACTCCGGCGATGGGCTCCTCCCACACGGCCAGCTGCACGGTGCAGGCCCCCAGTGAGAGCCTTTCCACACAGAGCCAGCTCCAAGCCCTGGAACCAGTAGGGGGCTAGGGGCAGCTTTCTTCGGATGCACTGCAATATCAAGTTCTTCCAAGACTTCAGGCTACTGAAGGCTGGGAGGTGATACACGGGAAATCTACCGGGACACTATAAGCCAATAGAGGAAATCTGCAATATCTCAGTGTCCCACTGACAGCTGACCAATATGAGAAAACAAGGGAAGAAAATGTCCCAAACAAACCTAGATACTACATCAATAAAACCCAATGACAGCACAGCAGAAGAAATGTCAGAAAGGAGTTCAGAATGTACATAATTAAAACAATCAGGGAAGCAAATGAGGAGATGAAAGAGCAAATGCAGGCATTGAAGGAGGAGATGAAAGAGGAAATGCGGGCATTAAATGATCGCACCAATCAACAGTTAAAAGACCAAATACGGGAAGCAAGAGATCATTTCAATAAAGAGTTAGAGATACTGAAAAAAAACCAAACTGAAATACTTGAAATGAAGGAAACAATAAACCAAGTTAAAAACTCCATAGAAAGCATAACCAATAGGATAGAACACCTGGAAGACAGAACCTCAGACATTGAAGACAAATTATTTAATCTTGAAAACAAAGTTGGCCAAACAGAGAAGATGGTAAGAAATCATGAACAGAATCTACAAGAATTATGGGATATCATGAAAAGGCCAAATTTAAGAATTATTGGGATTGAGGAAGGCTTAGAGAAACAAACCAAAGGAATGAACAATCTATTCAATGAAATAATATCAGAAAATTTCCCAAATCTGAAGAATGAAATGGAAAACCAAGTACAAGAGGCTTATAGAACTCCAAATATACAAAATTACAACAGACCCACACCAAGGCACATTATTATGAAAATACCTAAAATACAAAATAAAGACAGAATTTTAAAGGCTGTGAGAGAAAAGAATCAAATTACATACAGAGGGAAACCAATAAGAATATCAGCAGATTTTTCAATCCAGACCCTAAAAGCTAGAAGGGCCTGGAACAACATTTACCAAGCCCTGAAAGAAAATGGATGCCAACCAAGAATCTTATACCCAGCAAAACTTACCTTCAAATTTGACGATGAAATAAGATCCTTCCATGATAAACAAAAGCTAAAGGAATTTACAAAAAGAAAGCCAGCATTACAGAACATTCTCAGCAAAATATTCCATGAGGAAGAGATGAAAAACAATGATGCAAATCAGCAACAGGAGGCACTAGCCTAAAGGAATAGCCAAATAAAGGAGAAACCAAATCATGTCAAAAAACAAATATGAGTCAATAACTGGGAATACAAATCATATCACAATAATAACCCTGAATGTTAATGGCCTGAACTCATCAATCAAAAGACATAGACTGGCAGATTGGATTAAAAAGAAAAATCCAACAATATGCTGCCTGCAAGAGACTCATATCATAGAAAGAGATATCCATAGACTAAAGGTGAAAGGATGGGGAAAAACATACCATGCACATGGACACAGCAAAAAAGTTGGAGTATCCATCCTCATTTCAGATAATGTGGACTTCAAGCCAAAACTAGTCAGAAGGGATAAAGAAGGACATTACATGCTGCTTAAGGGAAGCATAAATCAGCAAGACATAACAATCATAAATATCTACGCCCCGAACATTGGCTCATCCACGTACGTCCAACAAATCCTTCTCAATTCCAGAAATCAAATAGACCACAACACAATAATACTAGGCGATTTTAACACACCTCTCTCACCACTGGATAGATCGTCCAAACAAAAATGAATAAAGAAACCATAGATCTCAATAACACAATCAACAATTTAGACTTAACCGACATATATAGAATATACCATCCAACAAAGAATGAATACACTTTCTTCTCAGCAGCACATGAATCCTTCTCTAAAATAGACCATAATTTATGCCACAAAGCTACTGTTAGCAAATACAAGAAGATAGAGATACTACCTTGTACTCTATCAGATCATAATGGATTGAAATTAGAAATAAATGACAGAATAAAAAATAGAAATTTCTCCAATACCTGGAGATTAAATAATACACTATTATATGATGAATGGATAACAGAAGTCATCAGGAGGGAAATAAAAAAATTCTTAGAAGTAAACGAGAACAAAGACACATCATATCAAAATCTCTGAACACTATGAAAGCAGTACTTAGAGGAAGATTTATTTCATGGGGCACATTCAACAAAAGAAGTAGAAATCAACAAATAAACAACTTAACACTACAGTTCAAAGCCCTAGAAAAAGAAGAGCAGACCAATACCAAAAGTAGTAGAAGACAGGAAATAGTTAAAATCAGAGCCGAAATCAACGAAATTGAAACAAAAGAAACAATTGGTAAAATTAACAAAATAAATAGTTGGTTCTTTGAAAAAATAAACAAAATTGATAAACCCTTAGCCACACTAACAAAGAGAAAGAGGGAGAAAACTCAAATTACTAAAATTCACAATGAACAAGGAAACATCACAACAGACACGAGTGAAATACAAAACATAATTAGAAGCTATTTTGAAAATCTATACTCCAACAAAACAGAAAACCTCGAAGGCATCAACAAATTTCTAGAAACATATGAATTACCTAAACTGAACGAGGAGGACATACACAACTTAAATAAACCAATTTCAAGCAATGAAATAGAAGAGGTCATCAAAAGCCTACCAACAAAGAAAAGTCCGAGACCAGATGGGTTCTCAGCCGAGTTCTACAAAACCTTTAAAGAAGAGCTCATTCCAATACTCCTCAAAGTATTCCATAAAATAGAAGAGGAGGGAACCCTCCCAAATTCATTCTATGAAGCCAATATCACCCTGATACCTAAACCAGACAGAGACACATCAAGGAAATAAAATTTCAGACCAATATCCTTAATGAACATCGACGCAAAAATTCTAAACAAAATTTTAGCAAATCGCATTCAAATATATATTAAAAAGATAGTGCACCACGATCAAGTGGGTTTTATCCCAGGGATGCAAGGTTGGTTCAACATTCAGAAATCAATAAATGTCATTCACCATATCAACAGACTTAAAGTTAAGAATCACATGATTATTTCAATAGATGCAGAAAAAGCATTCGATAAAATACAGCATCCCTTCATGCTCAAAACACTAGAAAAAATTGGGATAGTGGGAACATTCCTTAACATTATAAAGGCCATCTACGCTAAGCCCATGGCCAATATCATTCTAAATGGTGAAAAACTGAAAGCGTTCCCCCTAAAAACTGGAACAAGGCAGGGATGCCCTCTTTCACCACTTCTATTCAACATCATCCTTGAGACTCTAGCCAGAGCAATCAGACAAACCAAAGAAATTAAAGGGATACAAATTGGAAAAGAAGAACTCAAACTATCCTTGTTCGCTGATGACATGATTATATATTCAGAGGAACCTGGAAATTCCACCAGAAAACTTTTAGAACTCATAAGTGAATTCAGTAAAGTAGCAGGTTACAAGATCAATGCTCATAAATCCAACGCATTTTTATACATAAGTGATGAATCTTCAGAAAGAGAAATTAGGAAAACTACTCCATTCACAATAGCCTCGAAAAAAATAAAATACTTGGGAATCAATCTCACAAAAGAGGTAAAAGACCTCTACAATGAGAACTACAGAACACTAAAGAAAGAAATGAAAGAAAACCTTAGAAGATGGAAAGATCTCCCATGTTCCTGGATAGGCAGAGTTAATATTGTCAAAATGGCCATACTACCTAAAGTGCTATACAGATTCAATGCAATTCCAATTAAAATCCCAATGATGTACCTTGCAGAAATAGAGCAAGCAATTATGAAATTCATCTGGAAGAATAAAAAACCTAGAATAGCTAAAGCAATCCTCAGTAGCAAGAGCAAAGCAGGGGGTATTGCAATACCAGATCTTCAACTCTACTACAAAGCAATAGTAACGAAAACGGCATGGTATTGGTACCAAAATAGACAGGTAGATCAATGGTACAGAATAGAGGACATGGACACAAACCCAAATAAATACAATTTTCTCATACTAGACAAAGGGGCCAAAAATATGCAATGGAGAAAAGATAGCCTCTTCAACAAATGGTGCTGGGAAAACTGGAAAACCATATGCAACAGAATGAAATTAAACTCCTATCTCTCACCCTACACAAAACTCAACTCAAAATGGATCAAGGACCTCGGAATCAGACCAGAGATCCTGCATCTTATAGAAGAAAAAGTAGGTCCAAATCTTCAACTTGTTGGCTTAGGATCAGACTTCCTTAACAGGACTCCCATAGCACAAGAAATAAAAGGAAGAATCAATAACTGGGATAGATTCAAACTAAAAAGTTTTCTCTCAGCAAAGGAAACTATCAGAAATGTGAAGAGAGAGCCTACAGAGTGGGAGAATATCTTTGCCAACCATACTTCAGATAGAGCGCTAATTTCCAGAATCTATAAAGAACTCAAAAAACTCTACACCAAGAATACAAATAATACAATCAACAAATGGGCTAAGGAAATGAACAGACACTTCACAGAAGAAGATCTAAAAGCAATCAATAGATATATGAAAAAATGTTCAACATCCCTAGTAATAAGAGAAATGCAAATCTAAACTACCCGAAGATTTCATCTCACCCCAATTAGAATGGCGATTATCAAGAACACAAGCAACAATAGGTGTTGGCGAGGATGTGGTGAAAAAGGAACACTCATACATTGCTGGTGGAGTTGCAAATTAGTGCAGCCACTCTGGAAAGCAGTATGGAGATTCCTCAGAAAGCTTGGAATGGAAACACCATTTGACCCAGTTATCCCACTCCTTGGCCTATACCCAAAGGACTTAAAATCAGCATACTACAGAGATACAGTCACATCAATGTTCATTGCTGCTCAATTCACCATAGCCATATTGTGGAACCAAACTAGATGCCCTTCAGTTGATGAATGGATAAAGAAACTGTGGCATATATATACAATGGAATATTACTCCGCAATGAAGAATGATAAAATTATGGCATTTGCAGGCAAATGTATGAAATTGGGAAATATCATGCTAAGTGAGATAAGCCAATCTCAAAAAACTAAAGGACGAATGATCTCGCTGATAAGTGGATGATGACACATAATGGGGGCTGGGAGGGGTTAGCATTAGGTTTAGTGTTAGATTTAGGGTTAGGGATAAGGAGTGTGGTAAGAATGAAGGAAAGAAGGACTGTATAGAGGGAAAAGAGGGGTGAGAGGTGTGGAGAGGAAGGGAAAAAAAATAATCAAACATCATTGCCCTATGTAAACGTATGATTACACAAATGGTATGCCTTGACTCCATGTACAAATAGAGAAACAACATGTATCCCATTTGTATACAATAATAATAAAAAAAAGTTTAAAAAAAATAAATAAATTTTAAATGCATTTGTATTCATCAGACCTAGTAATATACATATCATTTTTAAATGTTTGTACATGCCTATGATTAATGAAGCATAAGGCATACATTCTCAGTGATTATATAATATTCTATATTTTTTAATCACAGTAAATTAAAATACATTATTATGTAAGGGAGCTTGTACAGGTTGTGACCTCAAAATAGAGGTTTATTTAATTTAAAATCCACTGAACTCTACTGATTTCTATTTCACTCTAATACTTTTCTTGAATTCCCTTCCTAAGAATATGAAGTACTCACACTATTTTCCTATGTGAAGGCAGTTGAGTGAAATGTATTCTCAAATTATTATTTATTAATAATATTTGATACATGCAAAATTATATCCTATAAAGACATGATTTACTCATAAATGGAAAGAATAAATTATATGAATCCATTTTGATTCCAACTCACATGTGACTTCATGGAATTTTTTTTATAGAGATGTAGAATTCTAGATTCTAAGAATCAGACACATTAAACAATAGATTTTATGAATCTTGGCTACTTTTGACCTTCAGAAATAATACCAGGCCAATGGGAGCAATTTTATGTATAATTATATTCATTTGACTTTTTGAATGTGACAACGCAAGAAAACAAACAATACATGATTTTTTTCTAGATATTTAGCAGGTTTTTTTGAATTGCTGTTGCTAAATTACCCAGAAAAAGAGTTAGTGACCTTGTGGGCCAGTGGCATTAAATATGTATTGGAATAGGTTTTTTACCTGGACTTGTTTTTAATGAAGTCTTCAAAAAGTATTCCCTTGCATCCCAGAATAACTCAGAGGTATATTTTATTTTTGTGTGTGATGATGAAATTAAATATTGTGTTCTGTACACTGGGAGCAATAAGTTGGCCATAGTTTCTATTTCTTTGTAGACACATCTTTTATTTAACTTCTTTTGTTGATTTTCATGATACTTATGTGGAATTTGTTGGGGATTTCTGTCTAAGTCTTTTTTCATACAATTAAAGCTTTACAAGAAAATGAACTCTTAATACAAGCAACTTTAAAATGCATTTATGTACCTTGTAATATAAGCAATGCATTTCTTTTATTGCTGAGTTACTCAAATCCAATTCAGGAACATGAATATTTTATTTAGATATCTGAAAATGTCTATATTAATAGGATTGTCAATCTCATACCATGGGGAAATATATTGGTGGTATCTTTATTCTGCTGTAAGCACTGGTTGTCAATCAGGTAGAGCAATAAGAATCTCTGGGTGAATCCTACAGTCCCTTGTGATAGAAGAAAGGGAGGAGGTAGCATAAAATTCCTGACTTTAGTTTTTTTCTCTCCTAACTTTTGAATACCTAGTTCTGATTATTAGTTCCTTAAACAAAAGAGCAATGAAGATTCAACCTCTCTGATTTGAGGGTGAAATAAAGAGGACCTGGGCACCAAGTTGATCTAATTCTGACTACTTGTTCTGATTTGCTTTGTTCTTAGGTAGGGCACACACATGGTAAATGTTAAACAATGATGATTTGATTTTTGAGAAGGTTGAACTTATTTATTATATCCTTCATTTATTCTTAAATTTTTGTGAGGAAGAAATTAAAGGTTTCCTTCTCTTGCCTCTCAAAGCAGCGTCCTTCCTGCAAGGCTTGGCTACGTGGTGAAGTCCACTGCTAGAACTTTTCTGTTGTCTCTTCAGGCTGAGGCAAAACTTCCATTTTCTTTCTGCTTGTTGTCTTGTTTAAATTTGGGGACAATGTTACTATTCATGGCTTTTTAATAATCTCAATAGAAGCTCTCTTTCCAACCTATCAGGCTCTTTAGTTTTGTTTTAATCATTTGGATAAAATTGCAATGAAATTTCCATATGGAACCCCATGGACTATATATTCTAAAATTTACTTTCATGTGCATGAACTATGTAGTCTGCTTGATGATAGCCTGGGAATAAGTTTTTTTGTTTGTTTGTTTCTTTTTTGGTATCAGGGTTTTTAACCCAGGAGTGCTTAACCATTGAGCTACATCCCAGTCCTTTTAATTTAGATACAGGGCCTCACTAAATGGCTGAGACTAGTTTTGGATTTGCGATCCTCTTGCCTCAGCCCCTGGAGCTGCTGGGATTACAGGCTTGCGCCATTGTGCCCGGTTGGGAATAAGTTTTACATCTGAAATGTTCTTCACTTTTCAGATAGAACATGGAATAGGCTATTGCTCTTAGTATAGAACTTCACAAAGTTCTTTCTTTTTCTCAACAGGAAGGAAGAGGTCATTGAAATTTTCATAACAAATTGGTTCAATTTAATTGTTTACAACTGAACTTCTAACTTTGTTGTATTAATCATAAAGGTTTTATTAAAACTCCATGAGGAAACAATATAAATTTTAATATTTATATGAAACATGAATTTAATAAACAAGATTTCAGTTTTTCTGTCTGTATCCTAGTGATCATGTTCCTAACATAAAATTAATGATAATTATTTTTGTGTCTTAAAGTGAGAAAGTCATTATAACATCACCTTGATAGAATCTATTCTCAGATGCTTTCTTAAAATATTCCCCCCACAAATCTTATCTTTGAGATTCTAAATCTCTGTTAAAATCAACATAGATTCCTTTCAAAATAAAGACCAGGATTTCTTTCAAGTTTACAGAATTATTATTAGGAAAAAGTTACCATTGGTATAGAGAAAATTGTAAGGTAATTTGTATAATAATATAAAGGAAAATGTTGCATCAGACTTTTGCAAAAACATTTTGCAAAGACAGTAGTTTCTGGAAAATCTATAAATAATGGCAAACAGTTGAATGAAAACAGTCAAATTGAGCTTGTGGAGGCCGCTCAAACCCAAGGGGATATTTAAAAGGGCACTTGTACCAAGGTGTATTTTTTTAGGTGAGAGAAGATTCCTCCCTTTCGATGGATAAGTATGTCTGGCCCAGGGCAAGGCAAGAACATTACACGCTGAGTCTTCTTCCTCATAAGCAAAGGTCATGTTGTTTTACTTCTGGAGCAATTTTCTAGCCTGCGTTTTTACTATGTTAGAAATGAGAAAGTAAGATTTCTAGTGTAACCTTGAAAGTAGGAGAATCATTTTTTTGACACTGCACAGAATATTATCAGTTTGGTGTGAGGCTTTGAGATCACTGAATTGGTCACTTCTTCTTGACGCAGGAGGGAGCAAAATCTCCTAAGTTTGCAGAAATAGGTACTGTTTTCACATCATTTATAAAGGATTATAAAAATTCATGAATCTTCAGGAAAAAATTTGCTTTGGGAATGGAGGTTTCATCTTTTTTCTTTTGTTACTTTAACAGAGTATTTTCAGAATGACTCATTAACTCTATTAGTCAAATTATCAACTTTAGTTTTTCTCTAATAGAAATCTCATTCTGTTTTCTATTCCATTAGTGGAACAATTAATCATGCTAATCAGCAAGCAACTTGGGGGCCTGTCCTATATCAGATGAGCTATGAGTGTGATTCCTAAACAACAGCATTTTAATATACACAGGGGATAATATAAAAAAGCTTGAAGATATTGGCAAGCATGTATGAGAGTATGCAATTATGCAAATTCCATCTATTTTTAAGTGTTATATTGTGTGATATAAATGTATGACCATATGTTACAAAACCAAAATCAAGATTCGAGTTCCAATAATTTTTTTATTCAGTTATTGGGCATGAGAAACAGTCTGGGGAAGGTAGTTTCAGTGGTACAGTGATAGAATTTTGAGGATATTTTAGTGGTTTTCTGGATAGCAAACACATATTTGAAATTAGATTTTCTCTCCAGAATCTGAGATAGAAACATTATTTGGAAACTCAGATATAACAAAGAATAATGACAATTGGAATTCTATTACTCAGGACTTTTATATTCATGAATGATGATAAAGAAATTTTTTCTCAATTTTTCCTATGTTAGTAAAAATTATCAATTTGTTATGTATCAAAATTTGACAGACTAGTGTTGGAAGTAACCCAATATAATTTTATGGACACAGTGATTTTGATTTCTTCACATAGATTAGATTTTGGTAAATAGTGGGAGGATCACTGAAAAGAAGACATTTCAGCTATGGGAATTAAATGGTTCAGGAAAGAGAATCCAGAAAAAATATGACACATTGGTAGAAAGGTGAAAGAGTGGCATTATTCAGGCAAAAAAGACACAGGGATTAGTGGACATAAGAAATTAATGGCAAAAGGAAACCAGGATTATGGAAGGCTTGGAAAACCAGACAGTCTGGGCATAGTGGGTTATCTGGAATTTTTGTGTACTCCTGCTGTGGCAAGGCATAGAGACCAAAATAAGATGCTTGTGATGACTTTATATGACTTTAAAAATTATAATTGGAGATAGGGCATACCTAGTGATGACTATACTTTCTACTGCTCTAAACTTCAAATTTCTTTTTTTACTACTATTTAACACATAGAAACGGCTTTAATAACTTCTCTTTCTTCACCTCCTCCTTCCCCCTCCGTATTGCTCTGCATTTGACTATGTCTGTCTTTCTCTATGCACACACACGTTTGTATGTATTCTTACAAATATGAGGTTCAGTGAAATGTGGCTGAATACAAGGAAATTAATTAATTACTGTATAAGAGAATTAACCTCATGCATGGTACGTGTAAGGATAGCACCAATATTGTATTTCAGGCAGGGCCTATGATGTGTGGGAAAGGCTGAGCAAATGCTGACTGATATTATTTAAAAAAAAAAAAAATGGAAGTTATTGGGGTAAGTGAGTGAAGCGAGAATGAAATTCTTCACATAAAACAAAAGAGCTGTGAAAATCTTGTTTTCTTCCTTAATAAATGATCAGGCAGTTAGGAGTAGCTGATACACGAGGCAAAGTGGGTGAGGGACGTGTATATGGAAAGAAAATTCACTGGGGTACCGTGTTATAAGATCACCATGTGATTAAATTGTTATCTGCCTTTTTTGCTTTCAGATAGGAGAGAGAGAGGGTGAGCATTAAGAATGTGGATAGCAGAGATGCATGGATAAAAGAAGGCCAATTTTATTTTAATTTGTTTTTTGAACCCTGAAACTACGGCTTTCCCTTTTTAAAATTTTATTTTTAACTGGCTCATAAAAATTATACATACTTATGGGGTTCCAGGTGATGTTTAAATACAAGTATACATTAAATAATGTTAAAATGGGATAAGCATATCCATCTTTTCAAACATTTATCATTTCTTTATGGTGAAAACATTTGAAATCTTTTAATTAATTTCATTAATTAATTTCATTAATTAATTTCTTTCATTTTTCTGTGATATCATAATTTCAGAATTGATCTTAACATCTAAAAATGATAATGAAGAGTAGAACAGAAATAATTCCCACTCCAATTATTGGAAGATGGTTAAGGAAACTTATACATATTAAGCAAAAACTAACTGATAATCACTGATTTGGATACTTTTCAGGTACACATGGATTCAACTTTCTTATCAACCACAGAAAGGAAGAACTGTCCCCATTTTTCAGATAAGCACAATTAAAAGCAAAGTTAATCAACTTGACCAAGAATACACTGTAGGAACAGAAGCTGTATTTGAACCCAGGTCCATCTGGTTCCCCAATTCTTCCTTCATTTTCTTTATGGTTCTTTGCACAAACAAAATATTGCCCCCATTGGGTCAGTGACCTAGAAGATTAAAATTGCATTGATCTTTTGAATTACATACCTGTTTGACATACTTGAGTGAAGTATATCTTTTGTATTACCTTTCTGTTGTGGACCAAGAAATAGTCACTTGTCAATTGTTTTATTGGGAAACAAAATTGATTAAGGTATTTGCTCATAGAAGCCATAAGATACATCAGGAATCATGGATTTCATGACTACTGTTCATAGTTGACAGATTAAATAAACTAAAGTTTTCCTGATAAGTAAAAGTGGAAGATGATTAGACAGATATTACACTTGATCTTAGACAACAGGTTGAAGAAGGGATAAAGAAAATGTCGCACACATATAGAAGGGAATACTATTCAGCCATAAAAAGGATGAAATCCTGTCATTATTGACACAGGTGGAACTGGAGATCATTAGGTTAAATGAAGTAAGCCAGGCACAGAAAGATAAGTACATTATGATCTTATTCATATGTGGAATCTATGAATGTTGATCTTACAGAAGTTGAGAATAGAAAGGAGGTTACTGGAGGCTGGGGTGAGTAGGTGGTAGTGGTGGGGGAAGCTTGTTAAATAGGAGTATTAATTACACAGCAAGAGGACTATTGATTATGACAAAATATTGTATATTTCAAAAAAGCTAAAAGAAAAGATTTCAAATGTTTTCACCATAAAGAAATGATAAATGTTTGAAAAGATGGATATGCTTATCCCATTTTAACATTATTTAATGTATACTTGTATTTAAACATCACCTGGAACCCCATAAGTATGTATAATTTTTATGAGCCAGTTAAAAATAAAATTTTAAAAAGGGAAAGCCGTAGTTTCAGGGTTCAAAAAACAAATTAAAATAAAATTGGCCTTCTTTTATCCATGCATCTCTGCTATCCACATTCTTAATGCTCACCCTCTCTCTCTCCTATCTGAAAGCAAAAAAGGCAGATAACAATTTAATCACATGGTGATCTTATAACACGGTACCCCAGTGAATTTTCTTTCCATATACACGTCCCTCACCCACTTTGCCTCGTGTATCAGCTACTCCTAACTGCCTGATCATTTATTAAGGAAGAAAACAAGATTTTCACAGCTCTTTTGTTTTATGTGAAGAATTTCATTCTCGCTTCACTCACTTACCCCAATAACTTCCATTTTTTTTTTTAAATAATATCAGTCAGCATTTGCTCAGCCTTTCCCACACATCATAGGCCCTGCCTGAAATACAATATTGGTGCTATCCTTACACGTACCATGCATGAGGTTAATTCTCTTATCATCCCTGCTTTACTGATTAAGCTCCCAAGGAGTAAATTGATAATGGAGCAGGAATTTGAAACCTGAATACAGAGTCCAAACACTTAAGCCCTAAATAGAACAGTTCAGCACCAACAAGGAATTTATTATTAGTAAAATGAGATATTTTCTAACTTTCAGAACCATTAGGATTAAGTTTTTTCAAAAAATAGCAATTGTTATCCAAATTATTACATATTTTATTACTATATAAATGTAATGAAATGTAAAATGAAATAAAATGTATTAAATGTAAGTAAAATGTACATTTGTATTATTATATATTAATCATTATAATCATCATCTCATCAATTGTGACAGCCTGTCTCCTTATATTACAGGTATCTTTAGGACAGGATCTGATTTTATTTATTCTTGTGCTCCAAGTACCTAGGACAGTGTCTACACTTAGTAGTTAACATATGTTTGTGAAATAAAATGTACAGATTACCTAATTAGTGTCATGTGTTTTGAATGTTTATTTTGAAATTACTTTGTGATGTCCATATTATGATTAAATATTTGTGGAATGGAAGAATTTGATGTCCCTTAAAATCCCATAAGACAGGATATAGCATGTGTTCTATAATAAAGGATGAATAATGGTAAATTTGCATCATTAAATCAATTGAGAAATGCTAAGCATTAGTATATAAAAACATTCCTGTAGATATTTTCTATAATAGATCTACCTATGAGTGCAACCTTCAGGAAACCTTACATATATAAACCTTGGATATTTATTTCACAGTGGTTGCAAGGAAATACATGTTTTCTCCAGCTGAAATTTAAACTGGTGTAATGTGCTTCCTTGAGGGTATTTTAATTCAGGAATGTTACTGTCAGATGATGGAATATGCTTTGCTATTCTAATACCCTTGTATCTCAACATTTAGCACATACAAATACACATGCCAAGTAATGACATCATCATACTGTTATAATAAAATATTATTGATAACTGTTTAAAGAAGCAACAGTCTTCTTAGATTGTAGATTTACAGTGAAATCAGTGAAAAAAAGCTTATGGAAGAGATTGGTATGGTGGCATAACATTGCAACTAACTGGTAGAAAACTTTAGAAGCCTATGACTTATTTTTTTTCCTCTTCTGATTTTTTCTTTATTCATAACCTCTTAGAATTTATCTTTAATACATTCTCCTCTTTCTTCACATCACTCATCCATTTTCTTAATTATCTTACTCTCTCTGGTATTCTGTAGTAAGAATGGCATTTATTCATTTGTACAAACATTTAGCATTTATTAATTGCTCATGAGGTGGATGGACTTTGCAGTGGGACGTTCATGGGTTCAAATCTTCACATGACAATACAGCAGCTGTGGGTTTGCAACTGAGTTTTCCTAAGACCCTTACTCTTTCTCTTTTTTCCCCCTCCTTGCCTCTTAAACATTGTTACATGAAAAACAAATATATACAAGGAAGACTTTTACAGAGGATAGTTGAATAATTTTAGTAGTCTGAACAAAACAGTGTGATGAGTACTTACCTTTCTTCTTAAGTGAACTTTAAAGAACCAATTGAAATCCAGGAAACACACCTAAGAAAAAAATCAATTTCACAGCTAATAAACATATTTATAGTTAATTACTTTGTTTAGTGTGGATCTTTTTATTAGCCCTAAGCCATAAGAACCTGTCCAAAAAGGGTCTACTATTAAATCCATGATGTCCTAAAAATTCTTTTGTTTCTCCCCTCCCTTTTCTTCTTTTTTAGCTTCAGCCAGATTAGGAAATAGGATTGAGATTTGTACAACTTTTTGGCAACTTCTTGTGATTGGTATCTCCTTCTTACCATCATGGATAGCATCTCTGAGTATGTAGAGAATATATAGAGATTAAGGGCACATCAAGGAGAAGACATTATAAAATGTAGAGTTGGGTAAAGAAAGGAGGAGATTACAACTGTGTAACATGACTTATGCTTTTATAGCTTTTAGTACAAGGGCTAGATTTTCCTGCATAATACAGGCTACTGAAAGAATGGAAGTTTAAGAATTCTAGAAGACCTGTACAGAAAACCACTACAGATCAGAGGTGACAGGCACTTCAGAGAGATAAGAACTAATCTTCATATCAAGAAAGATGTGGTAATCCCAAGCAGGGGTACTTTGTACTTTCCACATTAGGAAGACGTTGGAAAACATTGCTCTGGTAGTGGCCGGTCCATAGAAACTGAGTGAAGAGGCAGTGGGTTGAGAGGATCGGTGGAAGGATGAGGTGTGCCTCCTGGAAATATTGTTGCTATTACTCTTCCTTCTTTTCTGGAATGTTTACCCTGTCAGACCTTGTACCACATACTGTTCATGCTTTCCTATACCCTCTGTGGCAAAGGCCACCACAAACACGGTGGTCTATAATACAAGCTTGAGGGAAAGTTTGTGCCTATAACCTAAAATACTTCTGCTGGAAGTCTGTCTTCAGGGATTGGATTCTTTGGGTTATTAATAAAATTCCTTTAGCATCAATTCTGTTGGAACAAAATGAACATTTGTGCAGTTTTCCAATTTATATGGTGATTTCTCATTTCACAAATTACTTAATACAGTAGTTGTAGATTATTACTTCTACTTTGTAGATGAGTTAAGAATCTAGAATGATTAACTGGCCCTTTTTTGTTATGTATATAAAACAAACATATATATATATATATATATATATATATAAAACAAAAAAAACAAAAATAAAAAATGTGAGTGTATGTATTTTTTTTTTCTCGAAACAGAGTCTTACTAAATTGCATAGGGTCTTGCTAAATTGCTGGGATTGGTTTTGAACTCGCTATCCTTTTGCCTGAGTCTTCTGAGCTGCTGGGATTATAGGCATGTACTCACAAATATTTATTTGATATCGACTGCCAGGTCTTGGACTAGGAATTGCAATACAACAAAAACAGGATATATATATATATATATATATATATATATATATATATATATATATAAAACATACTAAAGACACACATCACAGAAGGGAAGAATATGTTGATGAGAAAATTTTCTTTTTTTCCTGGCTTGGGAGACTGAGACAAGAAGATCTCAAGTTCAAGACCAGCCTCAGCAACTTGGGCCCTCAGGAACTTAGTGAGACCCTGTCTCTAAATAAAAAGCGAAAAACAAAAAGGACTGAGGACTTGGCTCAGTAGTAAAGTGTCCCTAGATTCAACTCCCAGTAACAAAAAACAAAACTATTTTTCTCCCATAAAAAGAGAAGAAAAAAAAAGAAGAAGAAGAACAACAACAACAACAAAGGTAGGAAAGAAAGAAGAGAAAGAAGCAAAGGAAAGATGAGTTTGATGAAGTGTCAAGGGCAGGAAATTTGAAGAAGGTGAAGCTACATTTTCAGGTGAAAGTGACAGAAGTAGTATGGAAGTGAAGGATGTCTGAGGAACAGAACAGCCCCTCCCTGGTGAGCAGCTCAGGAGATGACACGCTTTGTAGAGCCACTTCTAACACGGGACTAAAGAAAAGTTAGGAGAAGAGGGACATACTCCCATTTCCACAGTGTGTGGAAGTCTTTAAACACAGACCAAAAGTAGCCTAGGATCAGAACGAGGAGGTCATGGTGACTGGAGGTGAGACCGCCGGCTATCAGTTACCTTGAGGAGTCCTGCTTCCTCACATGCTGATAACACCAGAGAAGCAGGCCAAGGCAAAAGTGGAGTAGAAAGTGAGCAGCCTTATGAAAAGATAGTAAAATAGACTTATTTGGGGTGGAAGAAGGGGACCCAAAGGTGGAACCCCCGGGATGAGGAAGTCTTGTCCTCTTTATACATCTAAAGCTTCCTCTTTTTTCCTGCATTCTTCTCCCTTATCTTGTTCATTCCCCCACATCCTGTATAGTGACTGGGAGATGTCGGTGGGATGGCCAGGGGCTGAGCAGGGGGGCTGGAAGGGCCAAGGTGGAGTATTAGACAGGAAGGGAGCGGCAGCCTAGGGGGCATTGATTAGTAGCTCTATCTGCTCAGCAACTGCTTCATTAACAACCTTTCTGGGAGAGGTAGTATCCAAGGGCTTTGGAGAGGTGAACATTCCAATCTCCCAGGCGCCTTTCTAACTTCCATTTTCTCCATTGGACCTGAATACCTATTCTACACTAACTACCTATTTTTAATGCTGACTTCAAAAGACATTATGGAAGCAATAGAGCCACAAAAGGTGGTGGTTCTCATAACAAAGTGAACTGTACCTCCCCTCAGTGGAGACCAGGAAACAGATGCAGGGTTTGCTCCAATTTCTCCCCACCCACAGCCAGCTCCAAGTTGAGCAAGTTGCTTTTAATTAGCACATTTAACTTTCCCATAACAGTGTGAAAATGTGTTTAGATTATATTTAAAAGGAATAAAAAATGATGTTTTGCATTTTCTCAACTAACTGAATCACTATCTTTAATTTTTAATAAAGACTGAAACACCTTCATATTCAGTTTTGAAACAACAGAAGCATTTTTCAATCCATTCATCAATAGGACATGAATATCTGCTATCACTAATATTATTCAATATTGTTCTGAAAGTTGTATAAGATGTTAGGCAGTAACTCTACCACTGAACTAAAATCCCAACCCTTAAAAGTTCAATAAAATGTAGTAAAAAAAAAAAAGAAAATTAAATAGAAATGAAACCACACAAGATCATTTCAGATACAATGATTGTATTTATAGGAAAATAAAAATAATCACCAGCCTGGGTGGAGAGTATTTTACTCAGGCTGGTGAAAAAGTATACATAGAAACATCAATATATGCCACAGTATCCAAAAGAACATGATTAAAGACCTAAATATAAATAACAAAGCTATTAGGTGAAAATATAGAAAACCTTTATGACTTTCAGTCAAGAATTCTTTCTTATTTGACACTACATATAATTAAATACATAATTAAATAAAACACAAATGAGTTAATTTCATATGAAATTAATTGTATGTAAATTTTTATATAATTGTAATACCTGTTTAATCTAAATCATGTAGCAGTCTACCCTTCTGCCACACAGATACACTTTTATTTACTATAGGCAACCACTCACATTCTGTCACCATAGATTGTGTTTTCTAGAATTCATTTGCACGGAATCATACTGCATGTACTCTTTTTATATCTAGTCTCTTTCATTGAGCATAATGTTTTTATAACTTAACCATTGTATGCACCAGTTTGCCTTCCTATTGCCAAGTCTTGTTTCCTGGGAGAGGTTGTTCACTGGTTTACTTGCTATGCTAGGCGGAATTCTAAGAACCTCCTTCATTGTCCTCCCTCTTACAAAAGCTCCTTCTGTGTGAGTGTAGGTGGAACCTGTGGATATGATATCACTTTTATAATTATGTCTCATTCTAAGGCAAAAGGGATTAATCCAGAGAGGCCAACTGAAACACAGGAGTCCTTTTAAAGAAGAGAATTTTTTAGTTTGGATCTATCCCAATTATTGATTCCTGCTTTTATTTCTTGTGCTTTGGGAGTCATGTTAAGGCAGTCTGATCCTAAGCCAACCTGTTGAAGATTTGGACCTACTTTTTCTTCTATAAGGTGCAGGGTCTCTGGTCTGATTTCAGGGTCCTTGATACATTTTGAGTTGAGTTTTGTGCAGGGTGAGAGATAGGGGTTTAGTTTCATTCTGTTGCATATGGATTTCCAATTTTCCCAGCACCATTTGTTGAAGAGGCTATCTTTTCTCCATTGCATATTTTTGGCACCTTTGTCTAGTATGAGAAAACTGTACTTATTTGGGTTTGTGTCTGTGTCCTCTATTCTGTACCATTGATCTACCTGTCTATTTTGGTGCCAGTATCATGCCATTTTTGTTACTATTGCTTTGTAGTATAGTTGAAGTTCTGGTATTGCGATACCCCCTGCTTCACTCTTCCTTCTAAGGATTACTTTAGCTATTCTGGGTTTCTTGTTTTTCCAAATGAATTTCATGATTGCTTGCTCTATTTCTGTAAGGTATGTCATTGGAATTTTAATTGGAATTGCATTGAATCTGTATAGCACTTTAGGTAGTATGGCCATTTTGACAATATTAATTCTGCCTATCCAAGAACATGGAAAATCTTTCAATCTTCTAAGGTTTTCTTTCTTTTCTTTCTTCAGTGTTCTGTAGTTCTCATTATAGAGGTCTTTCACCTTTTTTGTTAGATTAATTTCCAAGTTTTTTTTTTTTTTGAGGCTATTGTGAATGCGGTAGTTTTCCTAACTTCTCTTTCTGAAGATTCATCACTTATGTATAAAAATGCATTAGATTTATGAACATTGATCTTATATCTTGCTACTTTACTGAATTCATTTATTTGTTCTAGAAGTTTTCTGGTGGAATTTTTTGGCTCCTCTAAATATAGAATCATGTCATTGGCAAATAGGAATAGTTTGAGTTCTTCTTTTCCTGTTCATATTCCTTTAATTTCTTTGGTCTGTCTAATTGCTCTGGCTAGAATTTCAAGAATGAAAACTATCAGCAATGTGAAGAGAGAGCCTACAGTGTGGGAGAAAATCTTTGCCACACATACTTCATATAGAGCACAAATTTCCAGAATATATAAAGAACACAAAAAACCTTACACCAAGAATACAAAAAGCCCAATCAGCAAATGGGCTCAGGAAATGAGCAGACACTTCAAAGAAGAAGATCTACAAGCAATCAACAGATATAGGAAAAAATATTCATTTCTACTAATAAGAGAAATGCAAATCAAAAGTACCCTAAGATTTCATCTCACCCCAATTAGAATGGTGATTATCAAAAATACAAGCAACAATAGGTGCTGGCAAGGATGTGGGGAGAAAGGTACACTCATGCATTGCTGGTGAGGATGCAAATTAGTGCAGCCACTCTGGAAAGCAGTGTGGAGATTCCTTAGAAAACTTGGAATGGAACCCCATTTGACCCAGCTATCCCACTCCTTGGCCTATACCCAAAGAACTTAAAATCAGCATAGTATAGTGATGCAGCCACATCGATGTTCATAGCTGCTCAATTCACAATAGCTAGATTGTGGAACTAACCTAGATGCCCTTCAATTGGTGAATGGATAAAGAAACTGTGGTATATATACATAATGGAATAAAGAATAATAAAATTATGGCATTTGCAGGCAAATGGATGAAGTTGGAGAATATCATGCTAAGTGATATAATCCAATCCCCCAAAACCAAAGGCTGAATGATCTCTCTGATAAGCGAATGATGATACATAATGGGGGGGGGTGGGAGGGAGGCAAGAATGGAGGAAGGATGGATTATACAGAGGAAAGTGGGATGGGAGGGGTGGGGTGAAGGGAAACATAACAATGAATCAAACACCATTACCCTATGTACATGTATGATTACACAAATGGTATGACTCTACTTCATGTACAACCAGAGAAATAAGTTTTACCCCATTTGTTTACAATGAATAAAAATAAATAAATTTTAAAAAATGAAGAGTATTTAAAAAAAAGTTTTGATTAGTTATATGGCAGTAGAATGCACTTTGATACATAATATATAATGGAGTGTAATTTCTCATTCTTTTGATTATACATGATGTAGAATAATACCATTGGCTGTATAGTTATATACGTATGTGGGGTTAACTGTCTGATTTGTCCTACTACCCTTGCTATGCCCCTCGCCCCTCCCCTCCCTTCATTCCCCCCTCTACCTAATCTAAAGTAACTCTAATTTCCCTACCCACCCCCCAATTATGAATTAGCATCACATATCAGAGAAAACAATTGGTTTTTGGTTTTTTTGGGATTGACTTATTCACACGATATTCTCAAGCTCCATACATTTACCAGCAAATGCCATAATTTCATTCTTCTTTAAGACTGAATAATAGTCCATCTTCTTACTTTATACCCAAAGAAGAGGAATTTTAATGACTGGTCCACAGAAGAGTAGTTGGTGATTTAAAACATGAAGGGATTTACTTACCATGGCTACCTTTAAAGATGAAGTGGATAAGTACCATGGAATAAGGGCAGTCTTTAGGACCTGAGAGCAACCCCAAATTGAACAGTTAGCCAGGAAGGAGAAACTATAGTCTTGAAACTACAAGAAGCTGAATTTGACCAGCAATCTGAATAATCTTAGATGCATAGAAATAGGATTGCTGATTACCCGGTAGGTTTACTTTTTTAAAATAAAAACTTGCCTGCCATTTTTAAAATGTGGTTGTACTATTTTATATTCTCATCTGCAAAGCAGAAGAGTTCATCATTTCTCATTTTGAGAATATGTGAGTTTCCAATGTTTGTAATGATAGACACTTTTGAGACATTATGAGAAGATCATGATGAAATTGTAGAAAAGGCAAAACTTTCCCTCTACCCACTCAGGGTCTCCCGTTGGGCCTAAGACTTAGGATGACATAAAACAGATTAACAGGAGAAAGCTTTCCAGAGAAAGTCTGTAAAAATGTATGCATTTTCCATATTCATGGGGACCCCAATAGGAAAGTGGAGACCCAAAGAAGTAGGTAGAGCTGAATGCTCATATGTATATAAAAATGGACAAAGAGTAGTAAACATGACAAAACAAAGGGACCTGGGCTGGAGCCGATAATCATGGAGAAGTGAATAGCAAGACCGAGGACTGGTTCACTACGGTTCGTTGGTGTGGATTTTCCTCTACCTTGGTTCCCTGTCTTCAGTGATAGGAATACCTTTCTTCCTTCTGATCTAAGGAGGATGTCTCACTTAAGTTTCCTCTCCTGTTTTTAGGAAGAAAAAGGAAGGTCAGTGTGCCCTTCCTACATCTGCTATTTTTTTACTGCTTTTAGTTCAAAATTGTCCTTATGCCAAAATGGAATATTTTGGGCTCGCATATTCTGTCACCCTTCAAAATAATTACTAAAAATTGTTATTTTAAGCATCTTTTATGTGCTTATTGAATAACCGTATGTCTCATGGAAGTTTAATTTGTTAATCCTATGTCATTAAGTCATAAGGGCTCCCTTATGTAATCTGAATACATGTCTTTTCTAAGATATATATTGTAAATATAATTTTCTAATCTTCAGTTTTTTTCAGTTTTATATACATCTCTCAAGATACAGAATTTTAACATTTTAATAAAGTGAAATTTATTGGTTTTGTATTTAAAGTTGGTATTTTAACATATCCTGTTTTAGAATTTTTTTAACAAATTAATTTTAATTATCAAAATATGTGCATTCTTCAAACTCTAGTAGCAAATGTGTGTAACAACATAATTCATTTAGTCTTCAGACAATGTCCAACACATATATAATTTTTATGTCTCTTATAATAACCTAACTCACTCAGTGGGAACTTTATAATAACACATTAACTACCATTTAGTGATTCTTAATTCACAGGTTGAGAATTACCACTCTTTTTTTTTATATTATACATTTATAATGTTTGTACAAAATGCCTGAATACTATGCCAGATATTGTATAGTTCTATCAAATTTATACAAATTGATATGAGAAATTTATATTGCTCCTTTTTTTCTATTCTAAACAATGATACAATGAATATCTATGTATATTGTATATACATTGTATATACATATACATTGTATATACATATACCTTTGCCCTCTTGTGTATATTATTGCCATAGAATATATTTTTAAAAATTTATTTTTATTATAAACAGATGGGACACATCTTATTTCTCTGTACATGAAGTAGAGTCATACCATTTGTGTAATCATACATTTACATAGGGTAATGGTGTTTGATTCATTCTGTTATTTTTTTCCTTCCCCCCCACCCCTCCCACCCCTCTTTTTCCTCTATACAGTACCTCCTTCCTCCATTCTTGTCCCCTTCCCACCCCCCATTATATGTCATCATCCGCTTATAAGCAAGATCATTCGAACTTTGGTTTTTTGAGGTTGGCTTATCTCACTTAGCATGATATTCTCCCATTTCATCCATTTGCCTCCAAATGCCATAATTCTATTATTCTTTATGGCGGAGTAATATTCCATTGTGTGTGTGTGTGTGTGTGTGTGTGTGTGTATATATATATATATATATATCACAGTTTCTTTATCCATTTGTCAATTGAAGGGCATCTAGGTTGGTTCCACAATCTGGTTATTGTGAATTGAGCAACTATGAACATGGATGTGTCTGTATCTCTGTAGTATGCTGATTTTAAGTCCTTTGGGTATAGGCCAAGGAGTGGGATAGCTGGGTCAAATGGGGGTTCCATTCCAAGTTTTCTAAGGAATCTCCACACTGCTTTCCAGAGTGGCTGTGTTAATTTTCAACCCCACCAGTAATGTATGAGTGTACCTTTTTCCCCATGTCCTCGCCAACACCTATTGTTGCTTGTAATTTTGATAATTGCCATTCTAATTCCGGTGAGGTGGAATCTTAGGGTACTTTTGATTTGCATTTCTCTTATTATTAGAGAAGTTGAACATTTTTTTATATATCTGTTGATTGCTTTTAGATCTTCTTCTGTGAAGTGTCTGTTCACTTCCTTAGCCCATTTGTTGATTGGGTTATTTGTATTCTTGGTGTAGAGTTTTTTGAGTTCTTTATAGATTCTGGAGATTAGTGCTCTATCTGAATTATGAGTGGCAAAGATTTTCTCCCACTCTATAGGTTCTCTTTTCACATTGCTAATAGTTTTCTTTGCTGAGAGAAAGCTTTTTAGTTTGAATCTATCCCAATTACTGATTCTTGCTTTTATTTCTTGTGCTATGGGAGTCCTGTTAAGGAAGTCTGATCCTAAGCCGACATGTTGAAGATTTGGACCTATTTTTTCTTCTATAAGATGTAGGGTCTCTGATGTGCTTCTATTCCCAAATGTATCTGTCTGATACATTTTGAGTTGATTTTTGTGCAGGGTGAGAGATAGGAGTTTAGTTTCATTCTGCTGCATATGGATTTCCAGTTTTCCCAGCACCATTTGTTGAAGAGGCTATCTTTTCTCCATTGCATATTTTTGGCCCCTTTGTCTAGTTTGAGAAAATTGTATTTATTTGGTTTTGTGTCTGTGTCCTCCATTCTGTGTCATTGATCTACCTGTCTATTTTGGTACCAATACCATGCTGTTTTTGTTACTATTGCTTTGTAGTAGAGTTGAAGTTTTGGTATTGTGATACCCCCTGCTTCATCTTCCTGCTAAGGATTGCTTTAGTTATTCTGGGTTTCTTATTCTTCCAGATGAATTTCATAATTGCTTGCTCTATTTCTGTAAGGTACATCATTGGGATTTTAATTGGAATTGCATTGAATCTGTATAGCACTTTTGGTAGTATGGCCATTTTGACAATATTAATTCTGCCTATCCAAGAACATGGGAGATCTTTCCATCTACTAAGGTTTTCTTTCATTTCTTTCTTCAGTGTTCTGTAGTTCTCATTGTAGAGGTCTTTCACCTCTTTTTTTAGATTGATTCCCAAGTATTTTATTTTTTTCGAGGCTATTGTGAATGCGGTAGTTTTCCTAACTTCTCTTTCTGAAGATTCATCACTTATGTATAACAATGCATTAGATTTATGAGCATTGATCTTATATCCTGCTACTTTACTGAATTCACTTATGAGTTCTAAAAGTTTTCTGGTGGAATTTCCAGGTTCCTCTAAATATATGATCATGTCATCAGCATGATGAAATAGGGATGAAATAGGGATACTTAGAGTTCTTCATTTCCTGTTCATATCCCTTTAATTTCTTTGGCCTATCTAATTGCTCTGGCTAGTGTTTCCAGGACGATGTTGAATAGAAGTGGTGAAAGAGGGCATCCCTGCCTTGTTCTAGTTTTTAGGGGGAATGTTTTCAGTTTTTCACCATTTAGAATGATATTAGCCATGGGCTTAGCGTAGATGGCCTTTACAATGTTAAGGAATGTTCCCACTATCCCAATTTTTTCTAGTGTTTTGAGCATGAAAGGATGCTATATTTTATCAAATGCTTTTTCTGCATCTATCAAAATAATCATGTAATTCTTGACTTTAAGTCTGTAGATATGGTGAATTACATTTATTGATTTTCGGATGTTGAACCAACCTTGCATCCCTGGGATAAAACCCACTTGATTGTGGTGCATTATCTTTTCAATATATTTTTGTATGCGATTTGCTAAAATTTGGTTGAGAATTTTTGCTTCCATGTTCATTAAGGATATTGGTCTGAAATTTTCTTTCCTCGATGTGTCTCTGTCTGGTTTAGGTATCAGGGTGATATTGGCTTCATAGAATGAATTTGGGAGGGTTCCCTCCTCTTCTATTTCATGAAATACTTTGAGAAGTATTGGAATGAGCTCTTCTTTAAAGGTTTTGTAGAACTCAGCTGAGAACCCATCTGATCCCGGTCTTTTCTTTGTTGGTAGGCTTTTGATGTCTTCTTCTATTTCATTACTTGAAATTGATCTATTTAAATTGTGTATGTCCTCCTGGTTCAGTTTAGGTTATTCATATGTCTCTAGAAACCTGTTGATGTCTTCGAGATTTTCTATTTTGTTGGAGTATACATTTCCTGAAATTGGGAAGATTTTGTCCTATGTTTTCTTCAAGAAAATTCATAGTTTTAGATTTTACATATTATATATATATTGGGTGAATATAGTATTACCCTTCAATTGTGTTATTCAGGATTCTAAAATATTCCTCAAGATTCTCCATCTCTCTGTTGGGCATATATTATGTTATTCTTGAATATGTGAATATGATGTACTTTGCTCCTCCTATTAAGTTATATGTGGCACAGTGGACTTGAAAATAGATAAATTACCCAGTGACTTAGCCTGATCACATTAATGCTTTAAAGGCAGAGTTTTTAGAGAATTCAGAGATTCGCAGTGTGGGAAGTTCTTCTTAACTGAGCAGGAGGGGACCCCGGACCGAGAACTGGAGATTGGCTTCCAAAAGCTCATGCTATAAACCTCTTCCTACTTTTCAGTAAAGAAATCTAAGGCTCCAAGTGATTAATCAAATTTCTCCACTGTCATAGAGCTATTAGAATAAATGCTGATTCAGAATTCAAAATCATTTCTTACTAATTTTTAATAATGTTTCTGTATCCTGCCACATTACCTCCCACATGTTTAATCTCTCAACTTTGATTTATAAGATGGAACCATAAGATCTAAACATTCCTAAATTCTTTATAAAAGCACAGCACACTATCACATGGTGCAATAAAATACTAAACACATTCAGCTCCTAGTTGTACCAATATATCCTTATAGGAATTACTCATACAATTTTTGAAACCCATGTATAAAAATCAAGTTTCACTAGACTGAAGTTAGTTGTGGCAAAAGACATATTGGTAGGTCCCTGGGACAGTTAGGACTTCAGATCATATGAAATGTAAAATTTACCTTCAGAGAAAGGCACATTTGATCTACTTCAGTTTCATTGTTACTTTTTCCTTTATAATTTTGGAAAACAAATTATAATTGTTGTTTAATGGCAAAGCCAAAATATTGCTAATGTGTGGTACATACAATTAATAGCTTCTAATCTTCTGATTAGTCAAAATTAGTTTAGAAGGAGTTCATTAAGCTTTGGTAATAAGTTCAGTTTCTGTATCGTGCTTTCAGTTTTGAAATATAGGAGAAACATTTCCATCTCTCATTCAGAAGAAAACTGCTGCCACACTTGAAAATTCTTTGAATATCTTTGTGTTTATGTCCTTTTCTAGACCAAAATGTACTGAACTGATAAAGTATTCTTAAAACTTACAGATAGCATTCTACTGTCATGTATAACACATTAGGCCGAACAAAAAAAATTTTAAAGAAAACTTACAGATGTGTGCAATGGAGTGTATTTATTTTTATGAAGTATTTCTTAGAATACATAGGTTTTGTGGAAAATGTTCTGTGGGGTAAGAACATTTTAAAATAACATCTTCAAGAGCAACATCCTAAAATTTTATTTGGAAATGTACTATAATATGTAGTTTTATTGAAATTAATTACATTTGCAAACACAAATTTGTAAATTTTTCTCATGAAAGTCAAATTCATACTCTCTCAAATTGATGCAGTTTGATTAGTCTCTTTGGGAGTATTTCACGGGACTTAGGTCAAACTGAGAAAGAACTTCCTCTGGGGAGAAAATTAGTTTGACTTACACAGGAAATTTCATAAAGAAGAACTTGTTATTGAGACAAAGAATTTGTTTAGAAGCAGGGCCTTAGAAAACCAGGGAAAGAATTATTTACCAGAAAATGAAATTTTAGGACCTTGTTTATGATATTTATGAAGTAAATAAAGATATGTACTTTCATCCTATCACTCTCCCTTACTTCTTGTCATGTTATCTGATTGTGTATTTATGTTACTAAGAGAATGAAGTCCAAGAATGCAAATTAGATTGCCAGGGATGAAAATGTGTTTTTAATTAAATTTATACTCTTGGCACAGTTTAATCTCCTTGGATTTGAGTAATCAACATTCCTTTCTATCACAATTCTCTGGTGCCCTGACAACTGATACGTCTAAAGCATGGTAGTAGTTTTCTCCAAGTCCTTTGAGAATTTTCAGATCTACATGAGAGATCATCTCTCCTATCATCAATAAGAGGTAAGAGAGGACCTGATGCTAGTTCTCCATTAGCCTTATCTTTTAGTGTGTCAGTACAGTGCAATTCAAACTGCAGCTTTAAAGTCAGATTTTTGTAAATTTTCCATTTACTAACTGCATGGACTTGTTTCTCAATGGCTAAATTTTCTCATCAATAATAAGACAAATGATAATAATAGCAATCTCTAAGAGCCATGATGGAGATTCTACAAAATAACGTGTAAAACTACATTCATAAAGCACTTAGCACAATTTCGGACCCACAGTAATGTATAACAAATGCATTTGCTTTCTTTTTTCATTTCCTCTCTTAAACTTGATACTCTTACTAAGATAAGTTGTATGTCAATAATCTATATTTTGTCAAAAACTTTGTAGGTCCCCCCCCCCCCCAGTCCTCCAGAATATACTTTCCATTCTGCAAAGAGAAGAAAAAGGTACTCCATTTTTAAACCATATTAGAAGAAATTGATCTGGTGTTCACGTGGGTGAGAGGAAATTCATTAACTTTCTCAAAATGCATTTATTTCTGAACATAATTTTAAAATATTTAATAGTTTATTTCGATTTTACTGAGCAAATGTTTCTTAAATTTATGTCAAATCTCTTCAATTTTTCCTATGCCTTATGCCTTATATTGATATAACAATATCAAAATAATGAACTTGTCTCATGATGCATTTCTAAAGATCATTTACTTGCTAATGTTTCAATGCTAATAAGATCTTTAGATAATTTGTACTTAGATATAAGAACATTCAGCAGAACATCTGTTTAAGTAATGAAAGTATTTTAATAGAGGAAAAACAGGCTAATGATATGGATTTTTCTCTTATCAAGGCAAATTAGTGGGAGAGGGGGTATCTTCTTCATTCACACCCAAGATTCCCTTAATTTAAGTTACTGAGTCCACCTGAATGCCAAGAAATCTGATGAAAAATAAGGAAACTTGCTCTAGTATATTTCTATTCAGTTTGTTAGGAGCCATCTCTACAAAAATCTTCTAGAATGAAGGAAAGAAGGACTGTATAGAGGGAAAAGAGGAGTGGGAGGGGTGGGGGAGAAGGGAAAAAAAAATAAACATCATTGCCCTATGTAAACGTATGATTACACAAATGGTATGCCTCGACTCTATGTACAAATAGAGAAACAACATGTATCCCATTTGTATACAATAAAAAAAAATCTTCTAGAAGCACAAATATAAATCAATATTATATTTGTAAACATATTCATTCAAAAATTAAATAGTGACCCTTGACTATGTGCCAGGTACTATTGGGGCACTGGGGATGCATTAATGTCCCAAAAGGACTGTCAACTCATCTACATCCTTTGGACTTTTCATTTTGCAGCAAGATATCGGTGAAGCAGGCAATAAATAATAAACATAATAAATAAAATATACATTTGCTTGAAGGTGGTAAATATTTTGGAAAAAATAAAAAGAAAAGTAGGTAAGAGGGCATCAAATACTCTGGACATGAATCAATGAATGATGACCTTACGATTATACTCAACAACGTGCTGGGAAGTCAGTAAATGAGGCCAGACCTAGGAGAAGACTACATTTAAATACAATGAGAAAACTGTTCCTTAGTTTGTCAATGTTTTCAATTGAAAACAACTCAGAAAAAAATTTAAAATACATTAATAGCCCAAAGTATCTTCCAGAAAGCCAAAAACCATCCAGGAGAAACCCACAATCATGATATGTGAATTGTTATAGAAAAGAGATCATAATTCCACAGATCCAGCACTAATAGTCAGTGATCTGAATCAATACCATTTGCACTAATAAAGCTAATGACCTGACCATAAACTTCTACTACTGCTACTGCCTACATCTCATCAAGGTTCCTCTTGTACCTTGTAGCTGCCTCACAAAGTGTGTCAAACTGGCAGAGCTGGGTTGTTTGCCTGTGCCATAGCAGCACAAGGAGTCTTGGTATCTACCATAGGATATGACTCATAATGAAGGAAATTCCCCAATATGCAAAAGAAATTTGAATGATTTCCTGGAAACCAAACATGACAAGTATTCACAACAGGTAGTAAACTCTGTTTAGCTTCTGAACTCTATAATTTCATTCTTGTTTTCCTTATATTTGATTGTCTTCCCCACTCCCAACAGATTCACACTAGTGTAGTTCTGTATCTTTCAATAGAAGGGTTATGTATCATTTTAGCGTTTCAGGGAATATATATTTTTCTTTCACAAAAGATAAAGACAGAAGTTGGTTGATACTGATGATGGTAACGGCTTTCATGGTGATTTGGATAGCTAGAAAAAGGAAACAGTTTATTTGATAAGTACAAATCAGTTGAATTTAAATACAAATCCTAAAGTTTAATGTGTAGGAAGTCAGTGCTCTAATTATACCATCCATGTCCTTTTAATATATTAATTTTTCATAGAAGTAGATTAAAAATATATATTCCTCCCTCCTTTACAACTAGTAAGATGAAAGGATGATTGGTTGAAATATTCTCTTAAAAAGTATAAATATTGTAAAATCAGTTGTAGAATTACATGTCAAGAATAGCAACATAGGTATTTTAGTTATGATTTATGAACTAAGTGTTTACATTTATAAGTAATATTTTTCTTTTCTCAAAGACCTTAGTTTTTTTTTTTTTCTGCCTTCCTCAACTTTAATAGCTCTCATCTATAAGGTATTTACCACAAATTCTTAAAACCATACATTATTCATTTATGTACTTTACATGTATTTACAAAAATGTCAAGTACACATAATTTATTTCTTTTTTTTTTTTTCACCTCATTTAAGTGAAATGGAATTGAGCCCAAAATAGCAATGGAATCTTTACTGAAGAAAATAACATAACACCATTTTCATCCTAGAAATCACATTAAGGAAAGACAGGAAGTGAAGTAAAAATCCTGAGTCAGAACTGGAAGAATGAGTGCTAGGCAGAGCAAGATGGCAGCTGAGAAACATCCTCCCATGTTTGTCTTCCCACTGCCACAACCAACTGGACAGCTATTCATGCACCAAACTACTTTCACAAGAGCTAAAGAAATTAGGTAGGAGACCATAGTGCCTCTGTTTACTATAATGAAACAAAAGGTCCTGTTTAACAAGGTGGGAAGAAAGAGTTGCCTGTGACACCCTCCCCAGCTTTACACATCCTCCAGTGCAGACACACTTGCCTCTTGTGGGAGGGAGAGGGAATTAAGTTAAGGCCTCATCTTGCCACTGTGAAACCAAGTGCTGGGCAAAGTCTCACAACTTCTACTCCCAGGCCATTGATGGTGGACTGTGCACTGAGCAACTTGAACTGCATAAGCCAGGTAGCTGACTGAAAACCCCACTCCTCCTCCAACCTCAGCAGCAGCAGAATTCCCACTACTGGAAGCAGAGTAGGAAAGCTGGAACAGGGCTGTCTTGGATTGCAATGGAGGCACAACATGAGGAGACCCCATATCCCATAAGAACTGAAGACCCTTTATGTAGGCCAGTGCTCACAGACTGGGCTGTAGGACTACCCCAGCACCAGACACAGATGTGACTCATATCGGGGTCCGCAGCACTGCCAGCTGTGACTTGAACGTTGGTGCACCCCTGAGACTATGTAGGTCCTTGTGCCTGTGAGACCCAGATATAACCTAGCATAGCATCACTGTAGGTGATCAGGGGTCTGCCTTCACAACCGTATCCCAACCACAGGTAGCATAGCATGGTGCAAGACTCCATTTGCTGGGAGTAGAACAGGATAGAAATATGGGACATTGCCCTGGAACTTGGTGTTGGACTGGTGAAACTAAACACCACACAGATTCTAATGACACCCCATCCGCCTGCCTGACTACAGACAGAGACTCTGGAACAGCTCCAGTGCCAGGGGAAGACTCGTGGCCAGTCTGTCAGACTCCTATTTCAGCTAACCTCACCTGTGGCCAGTTGTAGCCATCTAGACCAGTAATAGGCAGCCATTGCAGTGTGGGCCTTGGTTCTACCCTAGTGTTTGAGCTGGTCTTAGCCGGTCATGCACTCAGAGTTTGACACTGCTTATAGACATTGGCGACCATGTGTGTAATGTGGGAATTTGGGGCTGAGTGGGCAGAATCCCAAGTGCCTGATCACAGACTGGGAACTGTAGGGGTGAGGTATCTGGACCTACCCATGGCCCCAGGGACACAATACCTTTGCACGGTACTCTTTCAGCATGATATCACTCATATGTGGGATCTAAAAAAGTTGATCTTACAGAAATTGAGAGTAATGTTGTTTACCAGAGGCTAGGGGCTAGGGGAAGATGGGACAGTGTGGTAAATGGGTACTAAATTACAGTTAGGGGAAAGATCTCCTGGTGTGTCTTTGCACAGTAGAGTGACTACAGATAACAATAATATGGCCTGCATTTCAAAATGCTAGAAAAAGTTTTGAAGGATTTCACCATAAAGAATTGATTAATTTTGAGGAGATAGGTGTGTATAACCTGATTTAAACATTATACAATGAATCCACATATGGAAGCATTGCAGAGTACACCATTCATATATCCAATGATTTTATGTTTTTATATACCTGTTTAAAAGCATATTTTAAAAACCTGTTGGAACAATAGTATATGTGACTGTGTTAAAGAACTGCATATAAATCACAATGGCACAAAATGAATACCCTGAAGGATGGAGAGCATATTTGTTATAAGCAAATTCTTCAAATATGTTTCCAGGCCCAAATCATTTAGGGGTTACTAATATTCCCTGTAAGTAGTCACCCCTTTACTCTCTGGGCTATTCTGTTCATAGCACCTGACTGTGCAGGAGGAATAAATTCTAATTGTGGCCTTTTGTGAGATTGTAAAGCAAATTGTACTCTCTTCCATGAACTTATTACTGTGTGTTTCTATGCAAGACTGGCAGAAAATTGGGCCATGCATGAGTTCCTTTTAAATTAGTCAGCCCAACTACAACTTACCACAGTTGAAAAGACTTTGTAACTGTTGCCAAGGATATTTGGACAAGCCAGATTTCCACAGCTTCCCACAGGGGAATCCTGACACATTTGTCATTTCCTAAATCAATCAGTGGCTTTGTTGTTTTGCTAACTTTACCAATGGCAGATCTACTCTCCCCAGAGATACTGAGAGTCTGGCTGAAAGGACCCGGCAGTCTGCAAAGATATGTGCCACAGCCAGAATTGTCAAGCCACATGAGATTCCCTTGAGCTAGGAACTTCTAACACTATTCTGATGCCCTGCCTTGGAGTGTAAATAAAGGAATTTTCAGAATTAAGCATCCTTATATGTTTGGTAGTGTCAAAGATGCAATGTGCAGAAATTAATCTGGTCATTGTCCAAACAATAGGACCGAAAAGGAGAGCCTAGGCTGTCACCCCTTCAACTGTGTCAAATACAGCAACAAAACAAAATGGCATCCATTTATGTACAACACACTTTATCCCTTTTCAGCATTTCCCCCCATGTACTAGCCCATTTCATTAGAACAACCTGTGAGGTAGTATGTGTTTGAGCACTGGATGGGGGACCATAAAATGTAGGTCTAAGCCACAATTAAATCTGCATGTCATTAGCATCTGAGTCACATTGTGTACAAGATAATGTGAGGATAAATTAGATGATGAATGAGCAAGTGCTTGGTAAAAGGCTCTGTACAAATAAAGCAATGATATTATCATTGAACTTGGATAGTACCATAGTAGGTGAGGATGCGTACTATGATTTATCCATCCTAAGACTTCTGTCAAGATTCCCAGAATTATATGAAGAAGGAAACCCAGAAAGAAAGGAAAAAAAAAAAAAAAAAAAAAAAGCCCAGAGCAGACCTCTGTGGACATGTAGGTTGAGAATTTGAACTATTCTTGTTTGGGCTTCAAAAGAAAAGATGACCCCTGAAGCTTGGAGGAATCTAGGACATCCAAATTACATAAGCAACTCTTTGAAATGCAGCAATTATTTTTGGTTAGACAATACTGGAGAAAAGTTTTTATAATTCTGTTGTATGTGGAACAAACAGTACCTGTCCAGGTACTGGAAACTGAATGATGGATGCTTTATTTGTAGAAATGGCAGATATGAGGTTGCAGTTTTGACATGACTATAAAGTGATGGACGTAAGCAGAAAAAAAGGAGATTATTCAACAAACAATAATTTCATTTTCAGACCCTACAGCAGTTTGGTCTCAATTTTCTGTGAAAATATTAAATGTGTGTGCATGCACATACACACACATCATGAATGCAAAAAAAATGCTTACTATAGGGCAAGGCTGGAGAATTTGGATGAAATTGTGACTGCACTATTGAAGCTGCTCTAATTTTAAATTCCCTCTTGCAGCTGCAGCATCCTGCCCTAATCTCTATGAATACAACACATCAATTTAAATAAAAATAGTTATCTGCATCATGCTTCCCTTTACCAGCTGCAGGACTATCATAAGCCTTTGATTTACTCTCTATTAGAGGTATAGAAATAAAGTCATTTAAAATTAAAATAGTAATGTCTCCTTTTCCAGTCCCCAGCTTCCATCAAAGTTTAACCTAATATCAATGAAGCAGCTAGTCTTATATTTAATAAAGGAATAAATCTGGTTCTTTCTGTGAACTAGACAGAAAACTCTTTTTGAGCAGAGGTCTTTCTTTCTGTTGTTTGTGTTTTGTCCTAGAGTTGACTATATAGTTGACATCCTTTATGGTAGTTCTAGAACACACTCCAGTCTTTTCTCTAGTCCTTGCAAAAATTTCTTGCCTCTCTTTCTTCTATTTGCCTCTGAAAAATCTGTCCTGATACACTTTTATCTTACTCACCCTGTTGCATAAGAACTAGACAGAGACAGAAATCACTTCAGTGCTTCTCCTTTGTGCTCCTAGAGCCCAGCAGCTGCTCTCTAGGTCAACCTATTTTTCACCAAAGCTCAATATGAGCAAAGACCCTGTCAGTATTTCCTGTCATTATATTCCTAGTACAGATCATATAGTAGATGCTTAATAAAAAACATTGCACACATGCAGGAGAGCAATGAGCGTATTGCCTGTGTTCTTGCTCATCTCTTCTAGGGCCTTAGACTTTGCCTGGGTGCTCACTGAGAGCTGTGTGTTGAAGAAACAAATCGAGTGCATTATAATGGTCTTCTCTTGTCTGTGTTGGCCATAAGAGGAAGACAACTCTCAGGGCAGGAGAGAAGACACTTCATTCATTATTTTCATTGTCATTATAATGAAGTTAATAGTGCCTATGAGCATTAAAGCCCATCTTGGTGCAATCTTGCTCACTATTCTTCCTTATCTTGCCTGTTATAAGATATCTGCTTGCCCCTAACATCATTGCCCCCCTGGAGAACTAATATATCAAGCTCTATTTCTGACATATATTTCCATTTTATTCCTTCTATCAGAAATACCTTAAATAACTACCTTACCTTGCTTCCTCAGCTTGCAGGTCTTGGCATAGACATCTGCTTCTCAGAAGACCGTTTTCAGACACACCAAGTTGACATTAGGCGAGTTGTTATGTGCTCCTTTTGCAGGATTAATAGCCTCGTTCGATTGTAAGTTATGTGATTTCTGGGCTTTTAAACCTTTCTATAATGTATGATTTGGAGGGTCATTTCAGTTAAGATAAAGCCCAAAGTTATTCACAGGGAGGCTGAAGGTCCTTGGGAATCAAACCACTATTTGCCATTCCAGCCTCATCTCACCCTAATCTTTGGTCACGACCCATCCTCCTACTTGAAAAATTCTACCTTCCCTGAAAATTCCTTCTCATCTTTTAGTCCTGTTTCAGACAACAGAGGTACGCTCTCTTGTTTGCGCTCTCTCTCCCTCTCTCTTTCCCTCTCTCTCTCTCCCCCTTTTTAAATAGCAACTAGTTAATTCTTAGCTCAAAACTTGTTGCACAAATGAATGAACTAGCACTGTGCAGCTAGCTAGAATGACCAACAACATCAAGGTGTAAGCCTATCAGGTTTTAGTGCAATCTGTATACAGTTTTTACAAAGCCCAGTGCCGGGAAGATGATTCAGATTAGTGTGCATAAAGCACTGCCTCTCTTTGCCCTCATTAGTCTGTAACGGTTAAGACCCAGAGGTTTGTTGTTGCTGTCTACTCATATCAATTACATTCCTCAACAAGGATATCAAGATATATAAAAGGAGAAATGTTGTTTAGCACACTGCAGTTGAGAGCATATGAGTTTAATGCCCACATCAATAAATAATCACTGAGAGGTTATATTATTCACCTGAACAAATTGTTTAAACTAAGGTGCTCATTGTTTTAATGAAGCTCAGAGCTATTCTAATTAGGATTTCTGTAGAAAGATGTGAAAGGAGAGTAGGATGGAAGTGGGGAGTTTGAGTGTCTAAACAAGAAAAAGATGATGGGAAAACTGAATCATCAATTTCATGTTGCATAACAAAGTCAATTGAGAAGTCAGGTTGCAAGAACTGGTTTCTTAAATTTTCTATACTGAAACAAACATACTATGAGGCTTAATGAGCTGGGTCCTCCTTGGGTCTAGGGAATGGCATGTAGAACAGATTAAGAGCTGCTTAGTAAGCCTGCTGTGCACATACAGGAAATATTAGGAAGAGAAATTAAAATGTTACACGGAAGGCACTGGTGAGTCAGTGAAGGGATTTACAAGAAGAGATGAATAATGTGTGATTATTTCGTTTGAGATTTAAACAGATTGAAGTTGGGGGTAATTAATCATGCCTTTAAAAAAGATTTAGAAATATTACTGATGCTGTCTCTGACAGATCTAAGAAAATGATAATCTTAAATATTCAGATCAACCACATATTAGGTTCCTACTGTGTGTTCAACTTTCTATGTTTTATCCCAAAGCTTCCCAAAGCCCTATGAGATTCAGGTAAGTTTTATTATTATCATTTCAAAAATGAGAAAAGTAGTAAATACCAGTGTTACATTGTGATCCAGATGTCAGAACTGACAATTGAACACAAGACAAAAGAGAAGGCAGTTCCCTTGCCAGTTAGCACAGATTATTGAATTTGTTATTCCAGACAATACGCCTGTTGACTCAGTGCTATTATCCTCATCTTATGTATGAGAAGACAGAAGTCCAGAAGAGTTCAGCACCTAATGTATGCATATACCCTCTGTCAGTGGTACCCTGTAATTTGAACCCTAGTCTTTTGTGATCTCATACATAGGCATTGCTCTACTGGCTTAGCTTTGGTGTGGTAATTGAAGCCATACTCTTTTGACTTTGTGGGTGAGGAGGCAAAGAATCATTTCACTTTTATAAAATTCAGAGTAATTTTCAGTGGGTAAATAATCAGTGTACTTGGAAACTGTCTACACATAATAGAAATTTCTTGAAATCAAGTTCAGACAGGCTTATAACATGACTTTGCTGTTCACAACTTATTTTTATGTCACTCTTTTGAAAGAGGTTGGTGCCAAGGACTACTGGGTCAAATTGCTGCTCTGAATTGATTTATTTGTTGCAATGTAATCTAGCCTGACCTGGCTAAAAACCTTTCCTTTTTCCTAACTCTGCCACTTTCCAGACATGTAACACTGGGTAAATCCTTAAGCCTTCCATGCCTTGGAATCCTTATCAGCAAAATGGAACTAGTAATATTGCCTAGCTTATATGGAATTTGTGGAATTAAACTGGCTTATGTATTTATGATTCTTAGACCAGTGTTGGTACAAAGTAAAGGCTCTTCTTTCAGTTCAAAACCCATCATCTCAGATGCTTATGTAAAAAAAGATGAAACACTTTGTGTGGTCTAAGAAGTTCACCAGACTCTTCAAAGTGGTCATTTCAAAGCTTCAGCTGAATATTTGGACATGTAAAGGGGAACCCTGACTCGAGTTGACAGCAGGGGCTTTGCAGAGCTAAATTTCTCTGCATTAGGAAATGAAAAGGCTGATGTTTGCATCATTACTGGGTTTGAACTTGTATGGTTTTGCCTTTAACATGAAAGAGAGGGGAAGGATGAATAAGTGGAATTATTAAATCTCATAGTGGCCTAAGGACAAGGACTAGCAACACAGTATTCAATTTAAAGATGTTTTTGTCTCTCTGATATAAACCACATTCATCTCTCCTAAATTTCCAGGCATATAGAAAACTTGGATAAATATGAGTGGAGTATAGAGAGAAAACAAAGTGCTGTTTAACTTTAGAAAAGAGATTGATGACTACTACTACAAGGGATTTTGATTACTGGTAGATGTGATGGGTGGAAGTTACCAGGACATGAACTGGTCGATAAAAGCAATACATCAAAATGTGTGTATAGGAAACACACTCTGTTGTTACTAGAAACTGAGGTACATACAAAGAAGTAATGGGGATTAACATTGACAAAAATGGTTTGGGAAATATTGAACATACCTGGCACAGACATTTAGTTTGTACAGTATTTAGGAGACAGTCAGTGGAGAATTTTGGACTGATGTGGGAAGAATTGAGCTTCAACTTAAAAAGTTCTAGAAATGTACTGTATTTCATGGTTTCTACAGTTAACAATATTGTACTATATGCTAAAATTTTTGGTAAGAGGCTAGGTCTTATGGTAAGTGTTTTTATCACTAATAATAATACAAAAAAAAAAGAGGACAGGAAGAAACTTTTGGAAGTGATGGCTAGGTATATGGCATAGATTTTGTTGCTGGTTTCATAGATATAGAGAGATATTCAAAATCACCAAGTTATATACATTAAATATGCTCAGCTTTTTGTACATCAGTCATACCATAATAAAGTGTTTTCTCAAAAATTTAATTGATTTCCAGTAGGATTCACCTGAAAATAAGGTCTAGAGTGGATGGGAGTGAGGAGAATCTGAGTGGAAGAAGTTGGGAAAAGAGGACAACCTGCCAGAAGAAAGGTAAGGAGAAGTGGAAGAGGATAGAGGAAGGAAATGAGAGTCCTAGTGAGGATCAGGAGGATCTGTCAACAGCTAGAAATCAAAAATAGAAAGGAAGGAGTCAAAGATGACTTAATCCTGGTGTTGGTAATGGAATTAAGAAAGCCAGAGAAATGAACAGGATCTGGAAAAGAGAATTAATTTTGGCATATACTAAATCTTAGGCTTAAGGAGAATATCCAAGTAAAGACATCTAATAGAAATTGGAGGGACTGTTTGGACTATCAATTTCTTTTGTGAAGAACACAGATTTTTCTCTCAAAGTTTTTCATTTATTTATTTTTATATAAGTATGCAGTTCAACATAGAATAGGTGTGTTCAGAAGGAGATGGAACAATTATTTAAAAATTGTGAGGGGATATTAAATAAGATTGGGAAATACTTGAGATGTTTGCAATACATGTTTTATTCCTAAATCACAGACATTTCTCTTGATCTCATGGAAGGTAATTTTAATTCATGTTTAAAATTGGAATGGTCAAGGAAGTGCTGGGGATATAGCTGTCGGTGTAGCCCTTGCAAAGCATGCATGAGTCCTGGCACCAGCAAAACGAAAAAAAAAAAAAAATAGAAATGAGTATTATGACTCTTATATTCTAATCCTCATCTATTGTATTTTAATACTATTTACTCATGTGCAGAGATACTTCCATTGTTGAATTACATCTTTCCAAATCTTAATCATTCCTATTATCTCATTATCTACATTTACATTAATCACCTTCAAATTTATATTTTACTCTTGAGTTTGAATTTTATGAAATGTATTGCCAGGAATTTTCCATTATATCTTGACACATTTAAAAGATTTTGACTTCTTTTCTGTCCCATTGTATTTATAGCATTTTTCAGTGGAGTATTACCCTGATGTCTGGTTGATATCACTTGATGGATCAAAATTTTAATGAAGATATTATTGACAAAGTGCAGAAAATTTCTTTTAAGTTCTTCAGGTCTTAAAGGTTTGGGGGCAGAAGGTAAGTCTTGTTTAACAGCAAATATCTCCCCCAAATGTCACATGGGGGAGATTTCTTATGCAGGCCTGGCTTTAGGCATGTGTAGTCAACTACTGAGATCATTTAGGTTTTTAATATTCTAGATGTCTTAGTCAATTTGAGTGGCCGTAACAAAATGCTGTAGAACAAATGGATGGCTTATTAATGACAGAAATTTGTTTATTGCAGTTCTAGAAGCTAGAGGTCAGGACGCCAGCATGGTCAGGTTCTGATGAGAACCCTCTTCCAGTTTGCAGACCGCCTTCTGCTTGTATCCTCACATAGTGCAAAGACAACTAGAGGACTTTCTGCGGTTTCTTTTATAAGGGCTCTAATCTCTCCCCAAACTCTCACTTCCTAACACCTTCAATTTGGGGTTAGAATTTGAACATATGAGTTTTAGGGAACACAAATATTCAGTGGAGAACACTGGCCTCCACCTTCTATATGAAGCTTTGCATGTAACTTTTTTCTGTTAGACAAAAATAGTAGCAGTTTTATTTGAAAATTAGTCATTAAAATATTTATCTAGCTATAAAGGAAAAGTTTTAGTCCCTTCCAAAATCTATCGATAATTTATTTTCCTCTGGTCAGAATTCTACTGGAAGATACATGTTTTCTCTGCAACATTTGAGACAACGCTGTCCATTTTTTCCCTTTGTTAGAACTTTATTCTTACTTAGTTTCAGAGGCATTGGACACTGGTAGTTTTGTTCCTATCATACTGAACTACCCGATGAACACTTGATTTACCTTACCAAAGTTTTCAGCTCCTATGGCTTTATATGCTCTTCTTTATTGATGTACCAGTTTTCTTTCTTGGGGTAGGTATTCTGCCTAAATACCCTTGATTCTTTCATATTTAGTTTGTAACCATGTTTTATCTCATCCTTGTCAGAGGTGGTCTCTTTGTGCTCCTCACTGATCCTGTTATTGCTGCTGTAGACTGGAGTTATCATCCCTGTCTGGATTGTTGAAATCAATGTCTGATTCATCCTCTCCTATCCTGTCTTTCATTGCCTCTCTTGCTATGCCAGAGGTAGAGTTTAAGCCACAAAGATGAACATATACCAATTCCACCAGTGATTTCTTAGCATGCCACCAAGGCTATGTAAAAACTTCCATGACTCCCTTCAGAGTGAATCAAAATCCTCTTCCCTTAGCAACGTGCACTCTACCAAGGAGCCTGTCCCTCGGTATCCTTATCTCTGTCCCTTTGGTCATGATCTTTCACCTTCCCAAGATATTCTTGCACTCCCTAACCTACTTTGAAAGGTCATACTCAATTTTAAAAGACTAAATAAATATCACCTCCTATAACTTTTCTTGATTCCTTTGCTCAGAATCAATTTTTAATTCTTTTGGAGTATCCATAGAATTATGTATATACCTCAGTTATAGAGTTTATCACATCGTATTTAAGGGATTTGCATTTGTATCGCTAATTATAGAGGTATTGGATCTTCTCACAGGTAGAGGTACCTTATTTTCCTGTGAAGCCAGTGCTAGCTATCATACTAGAAATTAGTTAGGAGAGCAGAGAAAAACCAGCTTTCTAAAGATAAGCATGGAGAACCAGACCCAAGAGGATTAAATCTATTGAACCTGAATTTGGTTCACAGAAATATTATTATGATTAAGAAATGTTATTAAGATTTTTGAGGAAAAAGACATTTGCACTTGAGAAGGTGGTCCTGTTGTGCTGTGGGGAAAATGGGTGCTGGAGTGGACAGATGAGAGTAGGAATGAGAGCAGAATATGAATATTGGTACTAAGTAAAACAGCTCTGCTGAGATTCAGGACATAGAGACTGCCCCTAGCTACTCACTGGGCAAGATCCAACTTTTATAAACCCACATCTCTCTTCCTTGTAATATCTTTAGTCTTCTTTCTTCTTTGTTCTACCTTTCTTGTTCAAATTCCTCTTTCATATTAAAAACAAATGTGTGCAAGCTAAGGAGGAGTAAGATTAGGGATGGCAAATAATGATTTATGGAGACATACCCATGCTTGTTCTCAGAGACGTGTTTATCTTGTTAGAGAAAATGATGCCAGCTACACTGTCAAGAAAATTCCCAGATCTCAGTGGTTGAACACAATGGAGGCTACCTTGCCCACATGAATTCAGTTGCACTGGGGGTGGAGAGGGACGTGTGGAAGAGCAACTGTGTACTATGCACAGTGGAAGGGATCAGGAGTCCGAGCTTCTAGAGACTTTACTTTCCTCAGTGTAGAACTCAATCACCTGGATAGTCCTGAGTTTGATGCAGTCCATGAATTTTAACCATGAGCCTGGGAGAAAAGGAAATTGGGTATTAAACACACAGCTAATCTCTGCCACACTAAGTACTAGTACCTTGAGCTGACAAGAATAAATCTGATCTGTTTTATTTCTATTCATATACACATATGTGCGTGTATGTCTATGTGTATATACATTTAAAGCAACAGAAGAAATTCTGACAGGATATTCCTTAAAAGCATACCAATATCTAATCATATACTTTTTGAATGTCTCCATGTGACATGAATAGGCTATGCTTCAGTAAATTTATTTTATAGTTTGGAGGCAATGACTGTAATATCACATACATATTGTTTCTGTTTTTTTCTAAAATAAGAACAGTGAGAACTTTAAATCACACTTGCCTAGGGATTCAAAAGTAAAGCGATTTGTGGGTGGAAGTGATTTACGTGTCATATAAATAATCTTATTTGTGTTTTGAGGCAACTGCAAGCAGCATGAAAAAGCAATACAGGCATTCTATTGAGTTAATATAGAAATCCTTATTGTCGGTACATGTATTGCTAGAGAATTGAGGAGTAAATAACAGATTTGCTTGGCATTTGCAGTATAGGGACTACAATTTCAATAATAATGAGACTTGTTTTATAGAAAAATTAAATTTCAAATAAAAAAGATAGTTTTGTCTAAGTCTAATGAAGAATGCAATGTCAGATTAACCCACTTCTACCTGTCTACAATGCATTTACTCATAGAGCATCCTTTCAGTCTTCACACCAGCCTTATAACTGGGAACCTCAACTCCAGGTAATAAATATACTCCAGTAGGAAAACCCATCATCTAATTTTGCAGTTAATGAAATACAGGGCCCAACTTATTTTTCTTAGGATTAAACAGTAACAAATCCTTAGCTGTTTTATTTTTAAAGCATGGTCTCAGGATTCATTCTATTGTAAAATATTTCCTATCGTGCCACACATACTTCATTATGGTATATGGGACTTCAGGTTTGTTTATCTCTGCACCGTATCAGCAATATGACTCAGGCCTTATGTTACTGGGCCAGTATCTGCTTCCAGAATTGGAAGGTGCTCTCCAAGTAGACACATTCATGCCTTTACTATTTGCAATTCTCTCTGCATTCAGTAAGTTAACTTGCAGTTCAATTGTATCCGAAGTAGAACAGTAATTGCATTCCATACCTGCAGAGGTAAATGTCAATTAGTTGCAAGGGCTCAAAAGCATCCTGACTGACAGGTTACATTATTGTACTATAAGGGTTTTAAATTACTTTGAAGGCATTTTCGATAATGTCAACAGGTGGGAAAACTTTTGAAGGATTTTACCATTTATCTTTGCCATCATTCCATTAAAGCTCTAGTTTATCTACAGTGTCTAACAAAGCCTGATGCTCACCTCTCTGGAGTCAAAATTTTACTTCATTCTTATTTTCACTAAAATGAATAGGGTGACTAGAGAAAAGAACTTTAAAAACTTACAAGCAAGAGTTTAAAAAGTCAAAGTGAGGTACAGCAGTAATCGCAAATTCTCATGGACATATAAATTCACCTGGAATTTAGTGAAAATGCAAATTATGATTCATTAGACCCAGGAATCACTCAGGATTCTACATTTCTAATTAGATGCCAAATAATTCTAATGTTGTAGTTCTATGAACCAAAATTCACAGAGGCATAATATTTTGGTGGTCTGCAAAACTGAAATTTATCCACATCTTTTAGGCCTCCCACTTTCTGATTTGTAGAATAAAGTCTAAATATGTTGTTTATAAATATGTTTAAAAAGATGTTAGATGTGGATCCACTAGTAGCTACTCATTATTGCTGAGCCTCAGGGCCTTGGCAATTAAGAAATTCAAGTAAGACGATTCAGCAGTCCTAGGAATTTGGCCTGAAGAGACTTGCTCCTAAATTCTGGAGAATAAATGAAGTAAACAAGAAATCTGGCATACAGTTTGCAGAACCACAAAGATGTGAATCTATCTGAGCATCCCTAGTATTCTGCACAGTGCCTGGCATTTATTTATTTCTTAGTAAATGTTGAATGATTTTAAAAGTTCAATAATCTCTAATTGTTAAGAAATTTTGATAACCAAAGGAATGCTACAATGATCTATCTAGGTTGAAATATGTTAATACTCCCACTAGAGGTGTATTCCACTATGTAAGCATATTAATAAAAGATGTGCTGCCCAGTCCCAGATCATGTGAATGGGTTTGTTGAAGGATTTTTATGATTAGATATTTGTGTACTCAGGACATATTCCAAAAAAGAGATTACCAAATGGGAGCTAGGATAACTCAATTAGTGATAAATTAATAAATGGAAGAAATTAGAGGATGAAACAAGAATAAATTTTGGTTAATGAAATATCATGTGAAATGTACGAGTTCTAACATCAAAGTTACAATACTTCTCAGAAAAATGCTGAATCTCTCCTTTAGAGAAGAACATATTTGTACTACACTAGAGAAAACTGAGATACCAGATACTATCTAGTTGTTAGGTCCAATGTAGTCATCCATTTATTGTTTCAATAAACATTTACTTAATACTTAATATGTTCCAGGCAGGATTCTAATTTCTTGGCATACAGCAGTAAACAAGAGTGAAAATCTTGCACTTTCAGAGCTAGAATTCTAATGTGTATTTTGTGTGTGTGTAGCATATATTTAAAAATATAAATGAACCACTTTTTGTGTTATGAAGCATGACATAGTAAATAATCTAGATTGAAAATCAGAAAAGGAAGAGGAGGTGTTTGACAAGGCACCATTTAAATAAAAACCTAGGAAAAAGAGGGAGTGAGTCATTTGAAAATTCAAGGTAAGAGTTCTGAAGTAAGTGGAACTGCAGGTTTTTGAGGTGTAAACAGGTTAGGAGCTGATGTGGTCACAGCAGAGGGAGGTGAGGGAACAATAACAGAAGCTGAGATCAGAGAGGTGAGATTGGAGGGGGAGGTAAAGATCATGAAGGAACATGCATCAGAGAAGGGGATGGGCAGTGTGGGGGGTATATGTGTGTGCAATCTTGAATCAGGTGGATTTTTAAAAGTTTGTCTTTAACTTTTAAAAGGAAGTTAACAGTTTGAGCAGAGCCAAGAGCAATCTCTTGTGAACTTCTAGTTGACCATAGTGTTAAGAATAAACTGAAATGGAGTGAATGTGCAAAGAGACACCAAATGGGGAACTATTTCTTTTTTTTTAATTCAGCAGAGGATAGACTGTGACTTAAATTAAGAGGGCAGCAGTGAAGGTAGTAAGAACCAGCTGGAGTTTGTTCACATTGTGAGAACAGAAATGGATGGACTTGCTGTTAGAGCCAATGTTGGATATGAAGAAACAAGGGAAACCAAGCATAACTCCAACATTTGGGTGCTTAGCAAATAGAAAGTTAAAGGTGTTTTTAAGATATAAGGAAGACTATGTGCTGAGCAGATTTGGAGGGGAAAAGAGCAGGAGATCAGTTTTAGACATATTAATGTTGAGCTGCTCATAGACAACTTGGGTTGTCAAGTAGGTAATTATACATACACACAAGTTTGGCATTCACATCCATCAAGATGGAGATATAAATGGGGATTGTCAATTTAGAGACAGGGCATAAAGTAATGAGATTTAATGAAATAATCTGGATGTGAAAGAGAAAAGACTACTGAGCTACTTTAATATCAAGAGGTAGGGTATATGAGCAGGAACTAACAATAACTTTGGAGGGAGCAGCTAGTATACAAGAAGAAAGAATAGATATAGTAATTCCAAGAAATAAATAATGCCCAGTTATATATAGGAGAATTCTTTGGTGATTGAAAAGTAAAAATAAATGAGAAAATGGAAAGCAAATGTTTTCTGAACTCTGTATATCAATGTATAGAATACAGAGATATTTGGAAATGTGATGGGATGTCATCATTTGAATTACTATTACTAATAACAAAAAGGACAAAACAGGTATTGTTTAAGTAATACACTGTAAGCTATGACTTTAATTTTCACAAAAAAGTAACATTCTTCAGACTTGGAAGAAGATGAGAAAGGTGAGTGTGTTAATCATCTTTCCATTACTAAGGCAAGATACCTGAGGAAAACAACTTAAAGGGAGAAAGATTTATTTTGACTTGTGATTTCAGAAGTTTTAGTCCATGGTTGTCTGGCTCCATTGATCTGGACCTGTGGTGAGGCAGAAAATCATGGCAGGGAGGACTTGGTAGAGCAAAACTGTTTACCTCACAGTAGCTGGGAAGAAAAGAGAAAAGGAAGAAATGTATAGAGACAAAATACACCCTTCAAAGGCACGTCTCCAGTGACCCACCTCTTCCAATAAGGCCTACGTTCTAAGGTTTCCACTACTTTCCAGTAGCGCCACCAACTGGGGACCAAGCCTTCAACACATGATCTTTGGAGGAAAATCAGATCCAAACTCTAATAGTAGGCAACATCATCACAATCATGTAAGTATGAAGAACTAGAGAGGAGAGGGGAGTTATAACTGAATTTAGATAGCAACTGTTACAAATGAATAAAACTTTGAATTCAGAACTACCATTTAATTAATTAGAAATTGTTAGAATAGCATACATTCAGCAGAACATATAAAATATAAGTACAGTCTAAAGAATTATACAGCAAATATTAGTATATTTAACCCCAAGGGCATGAAACCAAACACTTCAGGTTACCAGTTCTAAAGTTCAGAATTCTAGAAACTTCTCAAATGTCCTTGAAGATCAACAACTTCCTATTTATCACAAAGATAACCACCAACCCTGACTTTTGTGATATGTGTCTTTCTTGTTCTAAGTAATTTTGCCACTTAAGTATGAATTTCTAAACTATATAATTTTCTTGTGTTTTGAACTTTATGTAACAGGCAAAAAGTTTGTGTCCCCACCTCACCAAAAAGAATTTATATGTTGAAACCATGATAGAAACACAAGAGAGATAATTAGATCAATTAATGAGATCAGTGCTATTATAGGAAGAGTTCAGAGAACTGGTAAGCCCTCTTTCACCATGAGAGGATACTGTGTTAGTTCACATTTTGTCATTGCAAAAGATATCTGAGATAATCAAATGTTAAAGAAAAGAGATTTATTTTGGCTCCCAGTTTAGAAGGTTCCAGTCTGTGGTTGACTCTATGGCTTTGGGCCTTTGATGAAGCAGCACGTTATAGTTGGAGTATGTGGTGGAGAAAAACCACTCATCTCATGGCCAGTATGCAAGAATAGGCAGAGGTTTTTGGGTTTGCACAATCCTTTCAAAAGGCATGTCCCCAATGACCTGAAGATCTCCCAATAGTGCCACCCTACATACTGAACCTTTAACATAGGAACTTTTGATGGATATGTAAGATTCCAAACTATCGTAGGTATCAAAAGAAGTTGTCTGTCTACAACCTCGAAGATGGTTCTCACCAAGCTAACCATGCTGGCACCTGATCTTGGACTTTCCAGCCTCCATATCCATAAGCAATAAATTTCTGTCCTTTATAAGTCACCTAATCTGTAGTTCTTTATATTATAGTGGCCTAAAATGATAAATACAGGAATATTCTTCAGCATTTTAGGGTAAGATTTGCAGTCAAATACATGAAAAATAGTTGCAGGACTAAAAACTGAGACTGCATGTTTTCAACAAGAATTAGTTGCTTTTTCCAAAGAAGTCTTCGCTCAGAAAATATAAACTATAAACCAATAAATAACATTGTTACTTGCTTCATAAAATTTATGTGAAATAATTACAAGACAACTGTTCAAGACCTAATTCATAGATCTTCACCTTGTCAGATCTACCAATCAGGAAATATGATGTCTCAGAATTTATATAATTCCAGTAAGTGCCCACACTTGAAAGTCTCATTTTGAACCACCTGATAAGACATGACCCTATGACCTCACCTTATGAATCATTGATATATCTTGCAAAGATGGTGTTTTCCTTTACTGTAGTAGCTTACAGTAAATTAAACTTTTTTTTTTTTTATCAACAGGTTATCTGGTGATAGTTTGGGGAGTTTTCTAAGCTTGGGAAACTTCTAGGGATCTCACTGAGACTCATTTAGGACTTCCTCACTACAATGATTCAAAAACCTTGACTCAGAGAGACAGTCCTCCATGAAAGTCCCTTTAAGTCTCTCATTCAGAGGTCTTCCTAAACTTGACAATAGGGTTAATTTTTGAGCTCCAAGTGTCTTTATTTTGTTTCCCAAGAAGTAGGATCCCTTTAAAGAATCATTTGGTTTTCTGATCAGATTTGAAATCTCTCATCCCTGGTAGAAATTTCCCTTGTGACTACAAATATTATTTGTTTCATCTGTCCTTGACAATTTACATCATATATCTGTAAGAAAGATTTCCTAAAAGAGGATGAGCATAAATTTGATAAGTCTGTCTATCTTTGTCTCGGATTACATTTTCAAATTCTTCTAAGAACGCTTCTCAGTTGTCGTTCTAATTAAGCCCTTAGTTCTGTGTGGATTTGAGGAATCTGTTGAGTTCTTCATTGGTAATAGACAATCTGTTGGCTGATTTCTGAAGACACATCTTTGTATGGGCACACTCTTACAAAGACTGATGCAGTTCTCATGGGACATTCACTTTGAGGTTGTTAATCCACATGGAAATGGTTTTCATGCAGAGTGTGAAGTAAATATTTAATTTCATTCATCTTCCATATGTATACATCATTTCCCAGAATGTTTATAGAAAAAAATCTGTCTTTTCCACTGATTTGTAAAGACATTTCTGTCATATATTGTGTCGATATATATGTGGGTCAATTTATTGATTTTCTGTTATGGTCTTTTCATTTATTTGTCTAGCTCAAGATATGACCACATTGTTTCAGTTACTATGTTTTATAATAGGCCTTGAAATATGTTAGTACAGTTCTGTCCAGTTTAACTTCTTTATGAACTCTGTGGCTATTTACAATTTTTTCATTACTTGATACATTACAAATAAGCTCATTGAGTTTGACCAAAATTGTCAGGAGTTTATTGGTATGGCATACAATCCATAAAATAATATGGGAAAAAATGACATTTTACAATATTGAGTTTTCTTATAATTAATATGGTTTATCTGTCCATTTATTTAAATCTTTAGCATATTTCAATTAAATTTTATCATTTTAATAGAAATATTACATATAGTGGACATATTTATAGGTATTTTATGCTTTTGGCTATACTATAAAAATTATCTTTAAAATTTATGTGCCAATTGGTTGTTGATGGTATATAGAAAAGCAATATATTTCTTTATTTTCTTTTTTCTCTAGCCAACTTGCCAATCTTTTATTAATTCTACTAATTTCTACTAATTTACTTGTAAATTCCTTTGATAATATAGATTACAATCACTAAATACAGATATATTCTCTAAACAATGAGAGTTGTGTTCTTTAATTTCTAATCTCATTTATCTTTTTTTTCCCCCTGCTCTGTGACTAGGGCCTCTTAGGTAAATGCTAAATAAAATTGTTGCTGGTGTCATTCATTTTCTGATCCTTATATAAAGGGAATACTGTCAATATTTCACTATTAACTACAACATTTGTTCAAGATAAAGTGGAGATACAATTTAGCACTTAAGAACAGTCCAATTCATGTGTGCTAAGTATTATTTTTTAAGTCATGAATGTAAGTCTTTATCAAGAATTTCTCTCCGCATAATTCTGCAACATATGTTGATATTATTCTTCATATTCTTTTAAAAAAATACACCCAGTCTATCTGGTTGTCTCTGTTTTCAGAATACCAAGAATTTGACCCCTTCTCACGATTTCCATTGATGACGACAAGGCACCTAGTTGAAACCACCATCATCTATTGCCTGATTATTCAAAAAACTTCTATTCCATTTGGATTCTGCTTTCATGCTTGTTCAGTGAAGATGACATTTTTAATACTTAAATTAAGCAGACCATATGGCCTCTCAGCTCAAAACCCTTCAGAATCTATCCATCCCATTCAGGTTACAAGTCAGAGTCCTCAACATGACCTTCAGTGCTCTTCAGGATCTCCTTCTTTCACCCTTGCCCCATATGTGACTTCCCTACTGTGTTCTCTTTATTCTTCCCTAAGTCTCTGAACCCTCTAAACTCTAGTGCTATTGCTTCTCAGTTGTGGTGTCATGTCCTTGTGTGCTTGGTTAATTTTGACTGTGAGTTGTACTGATAGTTTTTTGGACTCTTGTGAAATCTGTGAGGCTCAAGACGAAGTGCATTCTCCAAGGGCCATTTGCATTTTCTTCTGACAAGCTTCTGTAGCACTATTTCTGTACACTTCATTAAACTACATTTATAATTCAAGAGGTGTTTGGGAGTACACAGATAATATCGCAGAGATCTAAAAAGAGTTATCTGTGGGGCTCCTTTTCTCTCGATTCTGGTCTGTTTAGAGACAAGGTGATTTTTCATAAAGTCTCCCAGAGTGAAGGTAGACAAAGGTTATTTGTGTTTAACCATTTTGCTGTAAGTGCAGGCATTTGGAGTTCTAGCTTTCTTTTCAAAAGCCTGGCATTACTGGCCATTGTGTTTTATTTTGGTCCTCTTTCCCCCACAGTCCAACATAATTAAAGCTCGATTTACCAGGTTAGTAAATGCTTTCAAGGAAAGCATGGGTTACATTCCTTAGTTTCTAATTTCCCTTGAATTTACTTTGTTTGAAAACAAAGATTTTTAAACAGAGTTAAAAGCATTTTAGTTGGAAATAGACTATTAGAAGGAATAGTCCAAATAACTTAACTCATTATATCACTAAAAATAGCTTCTAAATGTCTCTCTTCAATTATAAGGATAACATAAAACCTTATGAAAGATTTAGAATATTAAGGAGAAAAAAAATCTAACTATTACAGCTATTATTATTATTTTAATTCATGCCATGCAATTTTTAATTCATATAATAAATTTCAATTGATGATTTTATGCACAAATTTGCATTTTTTTATCATGTAGTACCTATCAAAGGAGTGAAATTTGTTGCTGCATTAATAGTTTACACATTGTGTTGTTACTTAGTAATTTAAGACTTAGAGTCTGATATTTTTATCTCTACCATTTTTACTTTTTGATCTAGAGTAAGCCATTTAAACTTTTCACTTCTCAATGATCTCATTTCTAAAATTTGGGTTAACTTCCCCGAATTGCTGTGAGAAGGGTACATGAAATGTGTTACCATGTATGTCACTTGGAATAGTATTTGTCACATAATAGAGTCTTAGTAAATATTTATTATTGTAATTATTTATTATATTGAATAGTGATCTTATTTATTTAAAATTAATAGTTATACTTAATCTACTATGTATCATGATATCAAGTACTTAACTTAAAATTACTGTTAATGCTGACTTATTTTGGATTATTTTAAGTTGCTTTAACTAATATAAATAGTACAATGATGGGTGCCACTGAATGTCAGCTTTCTTCATATTTCTATTATTTATTTGGAAAAAAATCTCAAAACAGAACTGTGCCAGTAATGCATGTATATATGTAAATACAAAAAATAATGAATCAATGTATGTATGATAAAGATTCTGCCTTTCAGCTTAAGTTGTATAATTTTTTATTATTTCTGATAGACAAAGATACTTTTTGTGTACTTTGATTTGTGTCTGATTACTGTATGAATGAACACTTTCCCATATATTTGTTTATTATTTGTGTTTTTTGCTTTTGGAAACTGTTTATGTGATAGTTTGTTTTTTAAGATAAGTTTTTCCTATTTATTTTTTGATCTTTTTAATATAATAAAGAGATTAACTTTGGTCCTTCCATGCTTGTTGCAACATTTCCCTATTTTGTTTGGCTTTTAATTCTGGCTTTTGTTTGCATGCAGAAATTTGCACTCTTGTGTCTTTGAATCTATAGTTGCTTTCCTTGGGGATTTCTTTTCTTGCTTCTAATCTAAGAAATGTCTTACCCTAAAGATATTTGATCAATAGTATTTTTTCCTTGTTTTGCTAAGGTTTAATTTTATATTTAGCTATTTAATTCAATTTAATTTGTTCAGCATATTGTGCTATATAAAGAACAAAATTGAATCTTTTCTAGGTTACTAAGTATATATTCTGGATCTGTTCATTAAATAGCTGCCCTTTCATTGTTCTCAGATCGTCCTTCTGTTACTCACTCATTTATTCACCGTGAGGATTTAAAATATTTCTGTTTTAGTTTTCAATTACAGCAATATGTTTGATACTTTCTATCTGCTCAGTATATTTACAGATAGGGAAGGAATTCCTATTAAGAAATAAGTTAACAGAACGAATTTGAGGGTGATCAATTGTACATCGTTGTGCTGAAGACTACCCTCCTTAAATAGCTGCCATGTGGGAAAAGGTTCAATTCATTTAGTTCATCTCTAATGTTACATGAATCAGATTGGAGCATAAAGAACTTTAGAGCTATTTAAAAGTGGAATTGACCATCTTAGGAAGCAATGAGTTCCCCTTCATCAACTGCTTGAAGAAAGTAGTTAAATGAGGGCCAACTGGGGGATTTTCATGGAGTCCTTGTTTCATACTAGAGAACTCTAAGGTCTATTTCAGCTTTAAAATTCTGTGTTTCTTGATTTTCTGGAATTCCTCTGTGAGTAAGTATTTTTCTGTGTAAGATTTAGAGGCTAGGAATATTTTGGTTTAACTTCTGAGTAGCTCTTAAACCATGGAGCAAACCATTTGTTTCATTTGATTCTATTTGAATGACTAAATTTGCATAGATTCTCATCAAGTTTAATGTCTGCACTTACTGTACTCTTTAACAGCATACAACAAAGTTCTAGAAAATTAAGTCCATGCCTATGAGAAACAAACTTATTTAGAAGTTCCCAAGATGGTTTTAGAAGCTGAATAAAACAAACAACTGGACTTACCCATGGGGGCTTTGTGCCATTAATGAGAGAATATAAAACTCCTACCTTCTTTAAGGAGAATAATGATGATGAATCCATAAAGCCATACATAAAATTGCCTTGAAAGGAAAGTTACATTGTTTATTTAGATATTAAAGAATAAAACCCTATATATGGAATTATAGACTATTTAAAATAAAGATTTATAAGAATAAGTTGAAGATTTAACAAAATATGATCTGATTTATTTATACTGTAAAATAAATTGCTTGGACAAGAATGCATTAAGAATATAGCCATTACATTTAAGTAAATGCATTTAGGATTAAAAATTTTGGTTTTCCCTCATACTTTGAAAAGTATTGATGAAAATATGACCTATTAATATGCTTATTAGTCTGGTTTCTGTGATAGTCTAAACATTAGTCTGAATGTTTAACAATCATTTAGCTATAATACACTTTAAACATTCCCTATAGAGCAAAAGAACATTATATAAACTCATATCACTAAAGAGGTAAAAAAATATCTTTGGTTTCTAGGATATCTCTTAGGATAGGCTCAGTCCTGGAATTCTGACATCCCTGACACGAAGAAACTATGTATACAATTGCACATTTTGGTTCTTTCCATTCTGCTGCACAGTTATAGACATGACCTGAGCTGTTTGCGTGGTACAGATGGTTCACAGTTCCTGGAAGAAACACAGAGGAATTTGTAATGAATGATCATCATTTAAAAAATGTTGCATTTATTTTCTTCTTTGGAGGAATCATTTGTATAATGTGTCTAGTAAAGATAATTTTCATTGTAAAATACACATGTTTTAATAGCTACTTTTTTCAGAAAAATTGGCATCAGGATGTAAGTTAAAAATGAAAATAAATGTGTGTTTTAACATGATGTTGAGTATTTTTCAAGAAAGATGAAGATTTTACTGTTTCTCAGTTTATTTGAAAATTTGGTGAGAATGATCATGGTACCCATTCCATTGGGTATTAAAATAAATGGAAGACAAAAGTACACATTAAATGTCAACATTTTGTTATTATTGCTTAGAATTTAATTAAATGAGATCTTCTTAAAAGAAATTTGATGTACACTTAGAAACTTGTCCTAGTGTTGGGAATCAGAAAATGATACACCAGATTATGACCCCTTGGAATACTGAGTACTTTGAACTGAAGGAGATGAGGAGGGCTATAGAAGTAATATCTGTCTGTCCTTCTCCTACCCTCCTGTCTCCTGTTAACCTGTCTCACTTAAGATTGATAACATAAAACAATTTCTCCCCCTGAAGATAGGGCATGGAAACTGGGACTTGTTTCTCCCAAAGCATGTCAGAAGACCTAGAGAGAGATCTCTAACCAACCTCCTTTGAAAGTAAGTTGTAAGAACCTCTGAGATCCTAAGTCACACTCCATGTGTGTATATATATATATATATGGTGTCAAAATGCCCTCTACTGTCATATATATCTAAACAGAAACACACACACATATACACACACAACCTCTTGTGATAGGTGTTCTGTCCTATAACTTGGAAGGGGGAAAGAATACTCTACAGAGAGACCTAGAAGAACCTGAAAAAAACAGGTCTCACTGGGTTCTCCCAGGTTATTACCTTTGGATCATACCAGTTTTTGTCCAATCAATCTAGGCTATAATTATCCACTTTTTCATCAGATTTAGCAGAATAATACAGTTTCCCTGAGTTTGGGGGTTTTCATTTCTGAAAATGTCCATATTATACAATATAACTTAGTTAAATAAATTCTTTTGTTAACCCGTGTTTTGCTATTAGACATATCATCCCAGAACCTTGTGATAGGTGAGAAAAAACAGATTTTTTTTCACCCATACACCAGAGGTAGCAGAGAGATCATGGTAAATATGATAGTATACACCTAAAAGATAGACATGAATACAACCAGTTAAAAGGTCAGCTGTGATTTAGAATAGGAGGTGGATAATGATTGAGGAACATGAGCTGGGGACAGGTTTAAACACTTATCCACATTGCAGATTCCCCTTGACAAAAATATTTATCATGTGTAGTCTCAATTCCCCCTATTGTATTCTTCCAATAGCCAGACAACCTACCACTAGAGAGATAATTAGTTGGTTCAGAAGCTTTTAAAACAAAAGTACCTCAGAAAAGTGAGAGAGTAAAGTATGTGGCACGTTTTCCTTCCCGCCCCCATATTGATTTTCTGACGTCTTCTAAATCTATTGTGCCCTTTCGTAGTTGTAGGCCTTTGACAAGGCAATTTTCTTTGTCTGAAATACACATTTTATGTGCTTTCCTGCTCACTACAGACTATGTCTGATACCTTTGTACTCACATTTCATCACAGCTTAAAGCCACTTCCTCTGTGGATCCTTCCCCAACTCTCCCAGAATGGTGAACTGCTTTTTATCTCCAAGGTACCCCAAAGCTTTGCTTTTGTGTCTTTTATTAGCTACCACACTATATATCATATTTTTTTTTTCTGTGCTAGATAACAAACTACCTAAAAAAGGACAAAGGTTAGCTTCTAAAGAAATCCATAGACAGTGCAAATAAATTTTATATTTTTCTTTTAGAGTAGGAACCCTCCAGAATTGTGGCATGACCAAATTTTTATTTTGGGAAGAACATTTAGGCATCATATCCGGTGAGTGGAGGTATCCAATGTTGGATTTCTTAAATTATACCATGTACTGTGTTTCTAACAGATGTTTTTGCTTGAGTTGATAGATAAAATCTTTTTTTAAATCATAACCTGCTAAAAATAGTACTGAGTTGGAAACATAGCTGAGGGAGTAAGAGCGGGAAGTCAGAGATAATCAGACATCTTTAGGAATGCCAGTTCTAGGAAGGTACAGAGAAGCAAGATTAATAATTTCCAGGTGAAGGGCGAGGTTTCCAGGTGGTAGAAATGGCTCTAGTCTTTTGGGGAGAAATCAAAAGCCAAGCTGCCTACTTTTCAGCTCTGCCCAAGGCAGACTGTAAGGAAAGGGTCTTCAAATTTAAATTGCCATTAATTTAAACTCTGATCCCTCCAAAATAGTCACCAAAGCATACTCTAATAGGTTTTAGTGAATCTTATTATTTCCTTCTCTTTTGTTTGTTGTTTTTATTCTGCAAGGTTTAATTAATGTGTCAAATTCAGATTTAAAGTTTTCATGCTTCTTAGATTGCATTTCTCCTTCTAGAAAACATTTACCACATATTATATACAAAAAATAAGCAAAATGCAAAATACTTATTTTTTTCCACTATTAGTTTAAAAAAGCATATAGTTTGTCAAATATGAGCTTTTCCAGGTCAATTCTATTCTACATCTATGATGTAGAATACAAGGATGTGTAAGATGTCTGAACATGATGCCTGCATCCACAGAGCTCAGACCCAAGGAATATAAATATTTTATAGTGTTTTACATATAAAGAAATAATTTCATATGATGTTTCATTTCACCTGCCTCCTACAACTTAGTCCTTATCATTTACTTTTAACAGGTGAGAAAACAAAAGGGAAGAGATTAAATGATTTAGTCGAGGTTTTAGCTAGTAAGTGAAAAAGAGTTTAGAATTTCTGCATATAATCACATATCTTTGAAGAATACACCATGCTTTAATATTTTTCAATAGTCAAATTGATAAAACTTATCCTTAGGAAGCTCAGTTTATCTTTGGAGACAGGCACATTTCTAGTGTTTGCTTGGGGTTCAAGCCACACATATGCATAAAGCTTTCAAAACTATGTAGAAGATTCAATAGGGATGAACTATGTCGTTGGGAAATGTGAGAAGAAAACTTGCTGAAGGAATTGATTCTAAAAACTGAAGAATAAATAAGTGGAAACTCGATAAATGTTGGGGAGACTGCATTCATGCAGAGAAGACCAAGTGTGCATGTGTACAGAGGCAGGATGCTTCTGGGAGAATTAGTACTGCCGAGTGACTGAAGTGGAGAAGGAAGAAATGCAGAAGGTCAGCTTCTGAAGGAAACGGTAGACTGTGAGATGAAACTCATCTTTTGCTTTTGGAATGGGGTCCCTACAAATTGTGGCATGACCATACTCTTGGGAAGATCATTTAGGCACTATATTGGGTGACTGGCGGCAAGACAAGGTTGGAGGCACGAAAATAAGCCATCACAGTCATCCAGAGAAGAAAATAAAACTTAAAATAAGTGGAAAGGAAAGGAGATACGAGATTAAGATGGTAAATATCTATGAAACTTGATAAGTGATTTTATAGTCGAGGTGAAGTGAAAAGCAGGATCTATGATAATTTTCGGGTTTATGGCTTGAAAATCATAATGGATTATTTTGTGGTTTATTGCGATGGAAGACCTAAGCAGGTCTGAAGAAAAGATACGCTGAGTTTAAGGTGCCATATGTTGGCTCTGAGGTATGTTTGGGACACTCAAGGAGAAGTGTTTTGTAAACCTTTTTGTGGAGGAAGCAATAGAGCCAGATATTTAGAATTATAGTCTGTGAAGTTAAAGTCATTGCATTTCAAGTCCTGCTTACCATTTACCAGTTCCATATCATTAGGACAATTACTTAATATCTGAAAATCTTAGGTTTATAACTAGTAAAAATGGGTCGAAAATAAGTAGCCTTGAAGTTGTTTGAATATTGAGTACTATGATCACACATGTAATTTATATTCTCTCCTCCCTACTGAATTGTCTGCTCTTGGAGGACAAAGATTCCTTCTGTTGTGTCTAATTCTCTTATTAGAATTGTGCCTGGAGCATAGAATGGGTGGAAGAAACATCAAATCAGCTGAGTAAACAAAAGCATAGAGACTCTTGTGAAGTAGGTGCTAAGAAGACCCTGAATAGGATGAGCAAATACGGTACTGGAGTTTAGTAAACAGTGCTGGAATGTATATTTTTCCCCATATTTCATTGGTGCATTATATTTATATACAATAATGGGATTCATTGTTACATATTTATACATGCTCCTGATATAACAATATAGTTTGGTCTATATTGTTCCCCAATATTTCCCCTTTTTTCCCTTCCTCCCTCCGTCTCTCCCCTGGTCCATTTTCTCTAGTTCACTGATTTCTTCAATTTTCATGAGATTTTCTCTCCCAAGTCCTTTATTCTTTTTTTCTCTCTAGCTTCCACCTATGAGAGAAAACATATGATCCTTGGCTTTCTGAGTTTGGCTTATTTCCCTTAACATAAGCTACTTAAGTTCCATTCAGTTTCCTGCAAATGACATAATTTCATTATTCTTATAGATGAATAAAATCCATTCTGTATATATACCACATTTTCTTCATTCATTTATCCATTGATGGACAACTAGGCTGGTTCTAGTTGGCTATTGTGGACTGTGCTTCTATAAATATAGGTATGCATGTATTGCAACAGTATGATGACCTTAATTCTGTAGGATAAATACCTATAACTGGGTCATATGGTAGTTCCATTCCTAATCTTTTAAGGAACTGTCACACTGATTTCCATAGTAGTTGTCTCACCAGAAAAGGTCTGAGGAGGTCCTCAGAAGGTAAAAGGACCTCAGCTCAGCCCTGGAAGAGTTTTCACCTACTCTACAGAAATTAATTTCAGCATGTATCAAAAACAGGACAAGTAGAAGTTTATTTAGGAATGCAAGATCTATTCAGGAAAGAACACAATGGAGCAGGATTCTCACTTAAGTGGAGAAGGAGTGCAAGTACTTGAGAGTAAGATGTGTTATGGGTGGTCTAAGGCTTCTTTTAGAGAAAACTGTGTAAATGGTGAACATGAGAAACATGGGGGTTGGGAGTCAGGCTGTTAAGTTCAATTCCTTTGACTGTGGAGCACAGAACACCTCATGGCAGTTCTTCTCCAAGTCTTCAGGTTGATGTTATATAGTTGAGAAATAACACTTGGGCTGTACCCACATCACGGGTCTCGAACAATTTCTCACTCTAGGCTTATTTTAATCAGTCTAAAAATACATTTTGTAAACTAACAAAGTATAAAGGCACCAATTAACTAGATTTACAGTATTTAAAGATTTATTGTAACTTTTAAGAATTCGCACCTAGAGGAAAAGAGGCTGAGGAGGGTGGGTAGTGAAGATGAGGGTGTTCATGGAGTTTTGAGATTTAAAGTTACAGTTCTTCTTTCCTTCCCCATTCATCTCCATTCTACATATCCTTATTATTTTTTTAATCCTGCCTCACTTTTAGTAATTGAAAACCTAACCAGCAGCATAAAAGTGTTCCTTTTTCTCTACTTCCTCTGCAGCATTTATTATTGTTTATATTCTTGTTGTGTGACAACTTAACTGGAGTGACACAAAAATCTGTTAGTTTTGATTTACATTTCCCTAATTGCTAAAGATGTTGAACTTTTTTTTTTTTCATATGTTGGTGATTTGTGCTATTTCTTTTGATAAGGGTCTGTTTAGTGCATTTGCCTGTTTATTGATTGGATCATTTGGTTGCTTTTTCTTTTTCGTGGTAAGTTTTTTGAGTTCTTCAAATATTCTGGATATTAATGCTCTATCAGAAGAGTAGCTGGCAAAGATTTTCTCTCATTTCTTAGGTTCTCTTGTCACATTCTTAATTTTAGTTCTTCCTGCACATAATCTTTTTAATTTGATGCTATTCTGTTTATTAGAACTTGGTATTACTTGAGCCTTGAGTCCTATTGAGAAAGTCATTGCCTGGGCCCCTATGTTGGAGTGTTGACCTTATGTTTTTTTCAAGGAGTTGCATCTTTTCTGGTCTAATTTCTAGGTTTTCAATCCACTTGGAGTTGACTTTTGTTCAGGATGAGAAATAAGGATCTAATTTCATTCTTCTACATACAGATAACCAGTTTTCCCAGCATGTTTCTTTCTTCAGCACATATTTGGACACTTTGTCAAGGATCAGATGACTGTATCTCTGTGAATTTGACTCTGTGTCTTCTGTTCCATTGGTCTTCGTGTCTATTTCTATACCAGCGCCATGGAGTTTTGTTACTATAATTCTGTAGTATAGTTCGAAGTCAGTTATTGTGATGCCTCCAGTATTGCTATTTTGGCTTAGAATTGCTTTGGTTATTCTGGGCCTTTTATTCTTCCAAATGGAAGTTTAGAACTGTTTTTTCTAGTTCCATGAAGAATGTTAATGACATTTTAATAAGGATTGTACTGGATCTGTAGATCACTTTTAATAATATGGCCACTTTAACAATATTAATTCTGCCTACCCATGAACATGGAAAGTCCTTTCATATTCTTATATCTTTGTATCTTCTTTAATTTCTTAGTACACTATAATTTTCATTGTAGAGTTCTTTAATCTGCTTGGTTAGGTTTTGTCCTAGGATTATTTTTTTTTTTCTTTTGAGACTGTTGTGAATGGAATTGTTTTCCAAGTTTCTTTCTCAGCAGATTCATTATTGGTGTATAGGAAAGTCAGTGGTTTTTATATGTTGATTTCATATCCTGGGGAATGTATATTTGTAATCAATTCTAGGAATAGGTTTGGAGTAGACCAATTTGAAGAGTATGAACACAAAATGTATCCCTAAGGAATGGAAATGTTAGGGAGTTCCCAAAGGAAAGAAAAAATGTCTGTTGTCATGATTCTCAACTTTCCCCAGCTGTTCTTTTAAATTCATCAAATCTAACAATCTTAATATCAGAGCTGGTTCTTAGATATGTTCCTTCCTTCATTTGTTAACCTTCAATTCATCATGGTGAATTCTCCCATGATATGCGTCGGTCAAGCAAGGGTAGGTTGTGTTAGTCAGCTCTCCCCTACTGAGACAAGATTCTTAGAAAATTAACTTCAAGGAGGAAAGATTTATTTTAAGCTCAGTTTCAGAAATTTCAGTCCATGGTGGCTTTACCCCATTGCTGTGGGTCTTTGGTGAGGTAGAACATTGCTGGAGGCATATAGCAGAACAGAGCTGCTCACCTCATAGCAACCAGGAATTGGAGAGAGATAAAGAAGGGGCTGGGGTGCTAATACAGACTTCAAGGTCACATCCTCAAAATAGGGCCCACTTCCTAAAGTTTCCACCATCCCCCAGTAGCTACAGCAGCTGGTAACCAAGTCTTGAACAAAGGAGTCTTTGGAGGACATTACAGATGCAAAGTGTAACTTAGGTTCCACTTGAAAGGGGAATTCCACATTCAGATGGCCTATTGCCCGTCTGTCCTCTCAGTTGCATGGCTCCATCCATGACATTCAAGGTGCCATTGGTCTATGGGGGCATTTATAGCACAGGCGAGAGCATCTGTTCCTTTCATGCAGTGCTGGATATAGTAAGCTGTAGGTGTTCCCTCTATTTGGATACATCTCACAACTAACTTCAATGCTGCTGCTATTAAAACATGAGACAACTGTGACATCTTTAGATGGGAAAATCTGATTTGTTCCGTGCTATTCTGGATTAAAGTTTCTAATTAGACTCAGAAGGTGACAACACTGTGGGTGTGTGAAGTTGCCTTCTTGCAGCTGAGTATTTCTCCTTTTTACTTGCGTGGCAGAGAAGGCTGTGCTTTGCTTTGTTTATGATTGCAGGACAGATGATTCTCAGGCTTTCTGACAACAGCTGGCCATTTTCTGTAATGCTCAAGATTTGGTGTACACTCAAGTGTTCTTCACTCAGGTGACAGAAGTGTCAGGGTGATTCTCTGATCACAACCAAAATGGTTTTTCTATATATCTGATATCAGGACCTGTAGAGTTACTTTTTTGTTATCCAAGTGAAAGTGGATGGCACACCTGAACTAAAATGGAAGCAGAGGGATCGGAGGGAGATTAAGGTATTTAAATATATAAGGAATTTTTAAGGGTAGCAATTTAGAGAATCAGTGAGGACCTGCTCCCATCCCCCAATAATGGTAAGCACTCAATTTCATTTGCATACTCTCTGCTTTTCCTTTTGTAACAGTCCTAGTATGATCTTTTGTTAAATATGTATTCTTTACTACTGGGTTGAACCTGCTGAGGGGGAGGGACCCCATTTTCTTTTGTACTACAGTATCTTTAACATCTGATGGAATGATTAAATAACATTCATTAAAATGTGGATCACAGAAGAAGCAGATTGAAGTTGAAGGAGGAAAATACCAGTTATCAGCATACGTAAAGCATTCAGATAGAGCTGTGTGGTAAAATGTCTGAGATAACAGTTTGGACTCAGGAAGGAGTTCTATGCTGGACAGTTAAATTATGAAGTTATGGATATACAGAAAGAAATTAAAAATATTACAGACCATGCAATCTGCCATAGATAAGTGTTTTTGCCTCCACCCCACAAATTCAGATGCCAAAGATCTAATTCCTAATGTGGTGGTATTTGAAATATAGGCTTTGGAAGTTTCTTATGCCATTAGTATGGAGGCCTTCTGATTGAATTAGTGTCTTATCAAAAGAGACACTAGAGAACTTGCTTCATCTTTCTCTCTCCCAATCAAGTTCATTTACAACCACCTATAAGCCAGGAAAAGTTCCTTCACCAAACAGTGAATCTGCTGGTACTTTGATATTGGATCCAGAATGGTAAGAAATAAATTCCTGGTATTTTAAGCCAACCAGTCTATGGAATTTTTGTTGTATTTGACCCAAACTGACTAAAACATAATCTATATAGAATTTTCAGGGTGAGAGAAGACGTTTTAAAATTCTGAAGTGTATGAAGACTTAAGAATATATAGAAGTCCGTTTCTCTTTAATGAAGTTAAATAAACTAATAAATTCAAAGTAACCTGTGGGCTTATTACCAGAGATCTCATTTATTTCCTTGCTAATGGCAGACTCCATGTGGTTCCGGCAATGAAAACAATTTGTAACAGATAATATGGCTTCTGCCACTGTCTATTTTGAAGTAGCTATTTCCTTTGATGCCTGTTGAGAATACTTTTGTTTTTCTCTCCATAATTGCCCCAAATTTACACTGTAAGTAAAGGGTTTTTATCAACTCTGTTCCTAAGGAGGTATGCTTTGCTACAGGACAAATCTTTTAAAATTATTCACCATGCCTTTTAGGTTGAAGTTTCCTTCTCCTGCTCTGAACATTCTATCAAGTCTAGTGGATTTTTTCCTGGCCTTACAATGATAAGACAGCTTTTCTATCTCTTTGCTGAAGAGAACAGTGTGGAAGCTGGCTTAGAAGTGTCTTGTTCATTGTGTAACCTCTAAGGTCCCGGAAACTGTAGGTTGCAATCATAGATAGCTTGTCTCTGAAACTCAGTGTTTTTCTGTTTAAATTTCCATGCATACACTTTTAAAAATAAATACATCTCAAATTATTTATCCCAGAAATGGTGTAGTGGGGCCCAAGTAGTGCCAGTCACATCTGAACCAGAACAAAAAATATCTTCAGTAATCCTGACCTTTTAAACATCTATCATCTCTACAGCCATGCTCAAAACAAACTCATCACCAAATGTCCTGTGTATGCAGCTGGAGAAACTGATGCAGGGAATAATAAGTCCATGTCAAAGAGCTAACAAAGCATGGCAAAACCATCAAGACAAAGATTTACTGGCAATGATCTCCAAAGAGCAATAATCTCTGCCTTGATATGCAGCAGGTGTGCACATTGAACAGGAATTAAGTCATCTTCTGATGCCAGCAAAGGGCCTGGTCCTCACACTGCTAAAAGGGAGAGATGACTTCCCTTAACTCTCTGGAACATTGCTAGGTTGAATGCAGGCTGTATCTGAAGCAGATACAGCCTGCATTATTTGTAGGACTTTAATTATCATAGGCATACCATGGGGCTTGAGGAAGAGATTATTTGGCTCCTAATGCTGTAAATTTAATTTTCTTTCTGAACACCTGCTAAAGGACTAACTAAATCATTTGCCAGTGTGAAATACATCACACTGAAAATTTATGCTATATTTATTCTCATGGAGACATACTCCTTAAGAAGCCTGCCTCAGTCTGTACAGCCAGAAATTAATTTCTTAAAGATTTTACAACAGTTGAATCTTTCCAGGCTAAAGAGAATTATTGGTTATTTGTAGGTTACACATATGAGTCAGAGTACTGATTAAAATGTAGAGTCTTTAGATAGTTGTTTTATGGAACATTTGTCTCTTGTTTTAATTCTCTTAGTTGTGAAATTATCATGTGCAGTCATCTCTCTTCTACCTAAGAAGCCCTGGTGGCTTCCTCAATGATAGTCCCACAAGTGAGGTTGATAATTAATAGGTAAGGAAACCAACTGTCCTCCTACTACAAAAAGTAGGACAGAATTAGGGCAGGCGTACTTTTAGGAGAAACTTAAGAACTTTATCTCATTTTAATTATACAATAGAAAATTCCATTGGATGAAAAAAATGTAAAAAAAAATGTGAAGATAAGGAATGTAAATCTAATTTAGTATTGCCTCTAGAGTTTAACTTAATTTCTTTATAATACCTATAGCAATAAAATGATGTTTGAAAACTATTGTGATTTAGATGTGAGGTAAACCCCAAAAGCTCATGTGTGAGACAATGCAAGAAGTTTAGAGGAGAAATAATTGGCTTATGAGAACCTTAACACAATCAGTGAATTAATCCCCTTATGGAGATAAACTGAGTGATAACTGAAGGTGAGTAAGGTGTGCCTGGAGGAGGTAGGTATCATGGGTGTGGCTTTGGAGTATATATTTTGTATCTGGCAAGTGGAGTCTCTCTTTCTCTGCCTTCTGATCATCATGTGAGCTGCTAACCTCTGCCACACACACTCTTCTGCCATGATGTTCTGCCTCATCTTGAGCCCTAAGGAATGGCAGCAGCTGTCTATGAACAGAGACCTCTGAAACCGTTGAGCCCCCAAATAAACTTTTCCTCCTCTACAGTTGTTCTGGTTGGATCCTTTAATCATAGCAGCAAACAAGCTGACTAAAATAGAGACTAAAACAAGAAAATATATTTCTAAGCTGTAATTATCTTCAAAGTAGTCATTTTGGGAGTATAGACAGTTTGGCAAATATCTCTTTGGGAATAACTTCAGAATCAGATTGACACATGAAATTCAGATTTTATTTTATTGCAGTGTGTAACTATCACCAAGATTTGTTACATATGTTAATATATTATAATTTGGTAAAATGCTATGTTATTGCTTTAGATTAAGTTATTGATTTCAAAATCCATTATACTTCCCCAGTATCACATTCAGTATGGCCCAATTGTGTAATTCAGAGTATTTGTGCCTCTTTCTTCCCCCTTGCTACTTCTTAAAGAAAAGTTTCAAACTATAAATTCCAAAGGGCACATTAAGTCAAACCTAACAGAAGGCAGATGTTGGTCATGATTGATTTTTGAGTAGCTAATGGTAAAACAGTTGGAGATGGGGCAGAACTTCTGTATGGTAGTGTTGTCCAAGTTCAGCAGAAGAACAGCATCAGATCTCAGAAATCCAGTTTCCATCGTGCCACCATGTGTGGGTGCTGTCCTCTCAAGGAGCTCTTAAATCTTTTTAAGGACTGCCTTTCGTCAAAACATAATCTGTCACATAATCTAGGGGAGTGTTGTATAATCAATCATTTTTATTTAAAACATTATAGAGTATTTGAGAATTCACATTGACTTAAGAACAAAGAACAAAGAGAAAGAAGAAATGTGGAAGGTTGGGTCACACCCTGTAATTGTACTCAGGTTGTTTTCCCAGGCAACCCAGAGGAGCAATAATTATTTTTTGGAAAAAGCTTTGCTACTTGTAGTTGCTACTGTGAGTTGAACAGTAAGAGGGAGCTCTTAGAAGATGCTCCTAACATTGTTTGAGGGAATTGCAGAAAGCAGTACTTCAATGTTTGCTTAGGTTAATGGTAAGACTGGTCATAAATTGGCAAGCAAAATGAATTATTAATACACTTAAAATCAATAATCAATAGGAGTTGCTGAGTTGAGGCTCTATGTGGCAAAGGAACTTTTGTTAGCTATCCAAGATCTGTCAATGTCTGCACCACTAGACAAAATCAGGAGCTACTAGAAGGGTAGTGTATTACTCAGGGTTCTCTAGAGGAACAGAATCAACAGGAAGTATGATTATAAAAAGGGGATTTATTAGATCAGCTTACACAACCAGAAACTGGATAGTCTACAATCATCATCTGCAGCTGGAGAACTGGAAGAACCAGCAGCTGTGCAGTCCAAGACGCAGAAGCCCCAGAACAAGAAAGATCACCAGTGCTGCCCTAGTCCGAGGCCAAGGCTTCTGGAAACTACCTGGAGAATCACTGGCAGAGTCTGCTTTGGAAGAGTGAAGAAGCGAAAGTCCAATATTCTCAGATGATTGAAGCAGCAATCAAGAACCCGTTCAAGAAGAGCCAAGCTTGCATCTGATCTGCTTCCTGGTTCTTCCAACTTTTATTCCATCCTATTGGGTGGTGCTGCCCACCTTAGGGAGGGTTCCACTTCAGTTCACTATCCCACATTCAATCATTCCTAGACACACCCTCATTGACACACCCAGAAGCCTCTTAATCATCTGCATCTCTTAACCCAATCAAGTTGCAATTCAAATTAACCATTACAGGTATGAAACCACCATTACCTTCATCGGGTTAGAGTTTTTTATACCATGGAAGTTGCTCTAGGATGGGACTGAAAGCATGAATTGTTTCTGTTTAAGTAATTTCAAACAGAAAGTTGACATTGTTTTAAATGTTCACATAAAGGAAGAAACAGAAATGCCTAGTAATGGGTCAAATGGCACTATTGTTGAAATATGTTTGAGCCTTTAGTTTTTAACCGAAGAAAGAAAAGTTTGCTGCTTTAGGGAAACTATTTGGAATTAAAAATAAGAGAAACAAAATAAAACTTTCCTTTAGAAATATCTGCTAATGAAGTACTAGAATTTTATCTTTATGATATGCCATTTAACTCCTTAGTGAATTTGAGGGTTCCAACATTTATTTGAGATTTAAATTTATATTTTATTTGTTTTTTTATTATTCTTATATTTTAATATCTTCATATTAATATTTTTAATATCTTAATATTTTAATATCTTTTCAAAACCACTAAAATATGTTTGTTTTTACAGAAAATAGAAAATAGCTGGGCTCATTTTAGCTTTTTTAGCTCTGTGAATGCAAATTGAAAATGAATTATGAAGTTGTTTATTCATGAACAACAGAATATCCCACTCTTTGTTGAAATGACAGCTTTGGTTAATTAAGTATATTTCAGGCATTTGCACTTCTGTGGATAAAGCACAATAGTACAAGTCGCTCATAGGAACAACTTCAACAGCATCCTTTTCTGTTTTTATTAATTATTACTTTGATTTTATAAATTTTGGGGTGCATACAATATGATAATTTGATACATATATACTCTTACCACTTGTACAGTACTTAAGCCATTAAAAATATTTATTTCTTTTCATTAATGCTTATTCCTTCCCTCCCCCTCCTCCTGCTTATCTCTCTCTGAAATTTTTGCTGATATAAAACTGAAATGGCCAGCAGTTCTCTCCACAAATACTGAATGAAAATAATTCTTTCAGAAAATTTGATTGTTTTTGAGCTTGCAGTTTCCAAAGTATCCCTGAATTCTTCACCCTCTGCCCTTGAAACAGTCTCTCACTTTCAGTTTATGTCAACAACTCACTCTACCTAATCAATCTCTCTTGTCTTTTCTGTAGCAGTGCTTGCTATAGCAGGAACAGTGGGCATAAGATTCAAGCTTCAATTTCAATTCCATATGCTCTTTGACCATGTCCTAAGGAAGCTGTGAAATTTCAGTTTCCCATTTTTAAGCAAGCATTTGTTGTAAATAAGTCTGGCAGATGGCCACAACACCTGGGACAATTAAGCCCCAGGGATGGTTGAGTAGTTTCTAAGGCAAGCAGAATTTTCCATCTGTTCAATGGTACTTTAGGGGTTTAAGCAAACCAGTGTTGGCTGCCTGGGGTGTGTGTCTCACACAAACTTGCTTTTCTGTCCCCTACATACATCATGGCTGTTGTTCTAAAAATTAGAGAAGGCAGGAAAATAAATATTTATTCTATTTTATAGCTGTCTGACTGCTGTAAATGGATAACTTAACTCCTTAAATTTTAAATGCATGACTTATTTATTTTGGTTTGTTCTGTTGCAGAATATTGCAAGCCAAAATTAAATGCAAAAGAATAAATTAGCCCATTTAAAAGATATTGATACACTGTGTAACAACAGATTGTGGTTACCAATGTTCGGAGTCAGTCCTTCCCCTCCAAATGCCCTACCTTCCCTACATACATACAGGCCCCTAATTAATTTTGTATGATGGAATCTTACCAAAGTATGAGGAATATACTATTTGGAATCTAGATTATTATTTTGAAGGTTTGTCTCTTCTGATAAAACTATAAGAAATCTTTCATAAATTGAACAGATATTTTGTTTGTTTGTTTGCTTCTGTTTGAGAATTACAGTAAGTTGGCTAGTACAAGGAAGCTTCCTACGTCCCTACAAACTTTAGTCACATTGCCATGGACAGTCATTGCCAAGTTTTCAAAAATGAGTCTGGACTGCTATTCCAATTCACCACTGTTCCGCCTCCTTGGCAGATGGTGTTCGCTTATGCAGAGGACACAGCTGAAACTGCACAGTGGAAGTGTCATTCCTCTGCTTAGATTTTGGATTTCCTTGCTCTGAAGAACTTGTATGCCAAAGAGCAACAGCCTCTTCATCTTCTTGGCTCTCCAGCAGCCACTGGGGTCCATCCTTGTCCTTCGTTTCCTCTAGAACTCACCTTGTAGCATTGCTTCTGGGCTACCGCTCTTCCCTTTCTAAACTTTATTTCTTGCAAACACAGTGACTTTTTATGTTTTGCTGTTAATCCCTGAAAATGCATTTTCAGTTCTGAACCTCAGCGCCTTTCTGGTTTTAATATGTGGGCAATCTCATAGATGAACCCCCTAAACATTACCTGACCTCAACTTGTCAAAGGGTTAAAGTAGCATGAAGAATCAAGACTATGGCTCTTAGACTCAGACTCACCAGATTTGATCTTACTGGGGTGCTTGCTACCAGTGTAGCTTTGGTGTGTATATTTGACCTATACTACTTGTAAAATGGAAACAAAAATTCTTCAGAAACTTCATAGTGCTTGGAGGTTTAAGTAAAACTGAATCTTTGCTTCCTATGTGATACCTGATTATGTTCTTCTCACTGCTGATATTGTGATCATTGTACAATCCCAACATTGGAATTGTTTTTAATGTCTTCATTCTTTCACTTTCTAAATCAGACTGATCAACATGCTTTCTTGATTATGGTCCTCCCTCTTTTTCTGAGTCCATGATATAAGCTTGGTCCAGACTTTTACATGAAACCAGGAATACTGCTATATTTTACCCCCACATTTCTTTATACTTACCATTCCTTTTAAAGTAATTAAATTTTCTTTTAAATTTTGCAAATATGATTGGAAGCTTACTTTGTTCCACTGAGATTATTGGTCATATTATAAATGGGATTGCTAGGTTCTTTGGAAGGCACTATTACTTAACACTCGGGACCTAGAGCCAGACCATTCCAGTAAAAATGCCACCTTAACAATGTATTAACTATATAATTTTGGTAAGTTATTTAATATCTCTTTATCTCAGCCTCTTCATCTCTACCAAAGATGTAATCTAATCTCTTAATGCTTCTTAAAAGGAGCAAAGCATTTAATGCACATAAACATGTTTAATTTGAAGAAAGCACTTGTAACTGTTATTTATTATTATGTTTCTGCATTGTCCTCCCACTTTGAGCAACTACAAGGATAACCTCTTCATTTTATATCAAAATGGACCCTTCACATTCAAGTTCAATCAATTCAAACCAAGTATTTTCACACCTGCCTAAATTCACAGTTAGCCTGCACGGGTCCTTACTTCCCATCAGCATGATTTCTCTACAGTATGAATTCTCTGTCTCATCAAACCCTCATGACCATCCATGCTTCTTTATTTTGATCTGATGTCCTTCAGATCCAGGGTTTTTGGCTAAGTCATCCCTCCTTTTTTTTTTTTTTTTTTTTTTTGGTTAATTTCAAACATTCTACTTAGAAATCCTTTTAAAGAACTTTCTCTTACTAAGTGACCCCAAACTATCCATTCTTGTATTTCTTCCATCTTTGGAACAACTGTTTACTTTGACTACCATTCCATAAGCCTTCTTAAATCCTTCTGCTCCAGTTGCATTGGTCCTTTGCTGTTTCAGAAGGAGGCCAAGCATACATCTATCTTAAGGTCAGTTCACCTATTTTTCCCTTTAGCTGAAAATAATGCTTCTCCCTAGATATCTACATGGATTAAGTTCTCATTTCACTCAAGTCTCTACGCAGATCTCACCAATGCAGAGATTCACGCCATCACCCTCACATGGTTCCATTTTTCTTTGAAGCATTTGACATAGGTGGCTCTTATTTGTTTATTATTTGTCTATGAGAGGACAGAGCCCCAGCTCCTAGCATAGTACTGGTTACTGAGTAAACTCTCAATAAATATTTATTGAATGGATTAATAAATACATTGTAACTTAACATCCCCCACCACAAATAATTCTAAATACTTAATATATAGGGATTATGCCTTGGATTTTGTAATATGTATTGCTATAGAGAATAAAACACATTGGCTCCAGTACAAACCAGTCCAAATCCCCAAATTCTCAATTATTATGTGAGTGAATCTCAGTAAATTATTCTTTGAGCCTCAACCTCTTTATGCATAAAATAAGAATAGCAGTACGCATTATCATGGTTAATTTTATGTAATAATTATGTGCCTAGCAGTTTGGTCAAACACCAGTGTAGATGCTGCTGTGAAGGTATTTATTTTAGATGTCACTAACATTTAATTAGGTAGGTTTTAAGTAGAGTGTCTTCTACAGTGCATGTGGGCCTCATGTACTCAGTTGAAGGTCTTTCAGAATACAGACTGAGGTTTCCTGGAAGAGAAGCAATTCTGCCTCAAAACTGCAATATGGAAGCTCCTCCTGAGTTTCCAGCCTATACATTTCAGACTTAAAACTTCAGCATTGATCCTTACCTAAACTTCTAGCCTGTTGGCCTGCTCTTTAAATTCTGGATATGCCAGTCCCAAAATTTGTGTGAACCAGTTCCTTAAAATTTTTTTCTGTCTCCCTTTTTGCTCTTCCCTTCCTTCCTCTCTCTCTTCATATATACATGTGTGTCAGTATCTGTGTATTTATGATGTACATGCCATATTGAAGAATCCTAACCATAATTACTATTACATGGTCAGTAAATTCTTTCAGCAGGCTATATCTGCTTGCTAAGGATTTCATGAATGAACCAATGAATGAATTTCAGAAAATGGATGTCCATGGCACACATATTGTTCCAGGTGACTGAAAGCTCATATAATTTGATGAAACCATGTATTATTTTTCAGTATTATATGAAGCCAAATGTACAGCACATTACATTCCATGTAAAGGTCTAAGAATGCTTTATATATATGCAATATTATTTGTTCACAGTAAGTATTTTCTTTATGATCACAGGAGCACTGCTTGTGAATGAAAGGAAATTGGATACTAAATTGCTCCATAACTCTTCCAGAAGCTTTGAGATAAGGTTCTTTTCATACATCTGAAAACCTTTCTGAAGACTATTTTGAACACTATTTAGCTGAGGCAATGTTCTTTGGGGGAAAAAATTATACAAATGTTAAGTATTTTAGTTCAGATGGAAATGGGAGGTGGAAAGGGATTGTAAAAATATTTGAGCATCTGGAAATTAAGTATGCAAATTTTAAAAATATATAAATTCAGATGGTGTTCTAGTGAGAACATATTATGATCCAAAGAACTGAAAAGACTGAAACAGTGCTGAATTTTAGCAGGTTTATATGCCTCCTAAAGGTGTTTTGCAGCAAATGAACTCAGAGGCTTTCAGATGGCCTCATATTTGGAGTCTTCTCAAAGGTATCCAGCAGAGCATTAAAAGGCAGACCCTCTTAACAGGTAAGGCAGAACAATCACCAGGACAGTGGTGGGAGTCTTTAGTGCCCAAGAAGCACATTTAACAAATCCTCTGCCCTGCAGAGACATTTAGGTAGTGAATAGGAAGAGGAGGGAAAGATTGAAAGGATCAAAACAAGATGATGGAAACCAAAGAGCTCACCTTCAGTTTTGCCTAGTTTCTCAGTCAGAGTTCTTCTAAAGGAAATTATATCTTTTAACTCCCTTGGAAATTTTAGTGTGGTGGAAATGTCCTCAAATTCCACAGCAATTCTGGCCATCTTCCAGCCTTCATTAAAGACACGTCTCTGACTCTGTTGCCTCTGTCTTTCAAATGTCCTGATTTGGTTGTTGGTTATAAATGTCCTAATGAGGATGTTTTTGTTAATTGGGATTTTATCTAGAGTACTACTTTTAAATATGCCTACATTATCAGCCTACTCACTGGAATAACTAGATCTTCAAGCATTTAAAAATGCTTATTTAAAAATTCATTCTTAACACTTTTATATTATATTGAGTCGTGTTATTTCAACAGATGCTGAAGTAAGCCTTCTAGTTCCAGGGGAATTTTAGCAACAAAATAGGAGAAATGATGGGATTTCAGTTCTTTTCCCAGTGTTTGAATTCAGGCCAACTACAGGATATTAGCCCCTAGATGTGTTCAAGCTGTCAGATTGGTTCCTTTTATTTTTCATGAAAGATACACAGATTGGAACATCAGTTCATTGGAGACATTTGAGGAAAAGAAAAAACAGAATTAAAGGAACCAAAGCCAGTTCATGGACTTCTCCCCTAGAATCCTAGGCTCCCTACATGACATAAAATATATCTTGTGACTATGTGTGGCCAAGTAAAATGACATTTTGAACTTAGATTAAATCCCCTGTTTTGAGGAAGAGTAGAGAATTTTTTTCCTAGGGCAATAAGGTTTGCAAAAATGAAACACTGTAAGTTGAACTACATATCTAAAATCCATAGTAAATATCTTTAGCCCCTCTCTTGCATTTAGGAGATATCAGTGGATAATTCATTGTTTCATGGCATAATTAATGCTCATTGGACATGTGATGAGTCCATAGTTTAGAGAACATTAGTTAAGAGCACACAGGAACCAGCAGAGTGATTTAGGAAGAGCCATTGAGGAATCTGTTCTAATCCCAGTTATCTTTAATTTGAAGGATCTAATATCTAAATGTTTGCCCAACTCTACCATCATTTTTTACTAAGCAAAATGGAATTTGCTACAAATGACCCTTCTGTTGATATGCATAGGTCTAAAGTGCCTTCAAGCTAGTAACACTGTTCAATAAGCTGTGAAACAGAACTCAGCATGTGTATTTACAAAAAATAATAAAAATGAAAACAGTTGCTATCAAAGCTTTAAAAGAGCAAAATGGAGGAAACTTCCCCCTACCTGCATCTTCTAGTTTTATATCTTCAAGTTATATCACTCTGTACATATCTAGCTCTTGAACCTTTGTAGAAAGTCTTGTTTCTAAAGTATTAAAAATTTGCTAAATTAAACTTTTATAAGAAAAATGTATTTTTTTTGCTTATTTTAGTTTTGTTAAATTTCAGGAATATCATTCTCTACACAGCTGATTACTGTGCTCTTTCAAATATTTTTGCATCCAGAAATTATATGTGTTCATGCACGCACACATATATGTGCATATAATAAATAAATATGTGTATGTGTATAACGTTTGCCAAATTAGTGATCACTAAGTTGCATGTAAGCTATCATCTTTATGAATTATTTTATGCTTCAAAATGACAGGCCTAACTTCAGAAACCTGTCACTAAAGGACTAGATAATCTGGCATTGGTTCAGACTGGCAGCCAACATGTTGGCCACAGCCTTTATTTTCCAAATCTGTTCAGTGAAACCTCACAGCAACAGTGGTCATTACCAATAAGGCTACCAAATATTGTCAGAAAATCTGGAAACCATAAAATCTGCATACTATGTGCATAAATTAGAATACAGACTTGTAGAAGTGTTAACCCAAAGTATGAAAAATAAGTGACTTCCTGAAGGTGGGCTCTTAGGTTGATCTCCATTCTCATCTCTGAACTTCTGAAATTTATAGCACATTGTACCATGAGGCTTAGGAGGGTGGGGTAGGGGTGCTGTGTTCTCAGTAGCTAGCAGGGAACTGTTTTCAGATGATACACAAATAGTCAGGAAAGGTCTTTGTTCTTTGTGGCTCCTTTCTCTAAAGGATAAACAAAGTTGAAAATTTCATTTTGCATGTTTAAATAATCTAGTACATAAGTTCAGTTCTGGCTAGGGGTAGAAAAAGAAGTGGATAAGTCTAATTCCAACTATCTTATAATTTTTCTTTGTCATAAAAAATCTCTATATGATAATCCATAGAAATAAAGGAAAGAATTTGGAGACAACCCATATCATATTAGCTGGTCACCTCCTCTCCATCCTCATGAGAGTTGTTTAGGACTCATTCATGGAAGCTGAAAATAATCAGTGACTTGTTTTTTGTACTATCCTACTTCTGAAGAAAATAATTAAGAAAAGGCTATTTCAACATACAATATCCAAACTCCAGCATTTCAGATCATGTACAAAAACAATTTAATAAAACTCTTTTTTTTTAATTGTAAACAAATGGGATACATGTTGTTTCTCTATTTGTACATGGAGTCAAGGCATACCATTTGTGTAATCATAAATTTAGATAGGAAAATGTTATTTGATTCATTCTGTTATTTTTTTCCCTTTACCCTCACCCCTCTCACCCCTCTTTTCCCTCTATACAGTCCTTCCTTCGTCCATTCTTAACACCCTCCTTATCCCTAACCATAAACTAACCCTAACCCTAAAGCTAACCCCTCCCACCCCCCATTATATGTCCTCATCCGCTTATCAGCAAGATCATTCGTCCTTTAGTTTTTTGAGATTGGCTTATCTCACTTAGCATGATATTCTCCAATTTCATCCATTTGCCTGCAAATGCCATAATTTTATCATTCTTCATGGTGGAGTAATATTCCATTGTATATATATGCCACAGTTTCTTTATCCATTCATCAACTGATGGGCATCTAGGTTGGTTCCACAATCTGGCTATGGTGAATTGAGCAGCAATGAACATTGATGTGGCTGTATCTCTGTAGTATGCTGATTTTAAGTCCTTTGGGTATAGGCCAAGGAGTGGGATAGGTGGGTCAAATGGTGGTTCCATTCCAAGCTTTCTAAGGAATCTCCTTACTGCTTTCCAGAGTGGCTGCACTAATTTGCAACCCCACCAGCAATGTATGAGTGTACCTTTTTCCCCACATCCTCGCCAACACCTATTGTTGCTTGTATTCTTGATAATCGCCATTCTATTTGGGGTGAGATGGAATCTTAGTGTAGTTTGGATTTGCATTTCTCTTATTACTAGAGATGTTGAACATTTTTCCATATGTTTGTTGATTGCTTGTAGATCTTCTTCTGTGAAGTATCTGTTCATTTCCTTAGCCCATTTGTTGATTGTATTATTTGTATTCTTGGTGTAGAGTTTTTTGAGTTCTTTATAGATTCTGGAAATTAGCGCTCTATCTGAAGTATGAGTGGCAAAGATATTCTCCCACTCTGTAGGCTCTTTCTTCACATTGCTGATAGTTTCCTTTGCTGAGAGAAAGCTTTTTAGTTTGAATCTATCCCAGTTGTTGATTCTTGTTTTTATTTCCTGTGCTATGGGAGTCCTGTTGAGGAAGTCTGATCCTAAGCCAACAAGTTGAAGATTTGGACCTACTTTTTCTTCTATAAGATGCAGGGTCTCTGGTCTGATTCCGAGATCCTTGATCCATTTTGAGTTGAGTTTTGTGTAGGGTGAGAGAGAGGGGTTTAATTTCATTCTGTTGCATATGGTTTTCCGGTTTTCCCAAAACCATTTGTTGAAGAGGCTATCTTTTCTCCATTGCATATTTTTGGCCCCTTTGTCTAGTATGAGAAAATTGTATTTATTTGGGTTTGTGTCCATGTCCTCTATTCTGTACCATTGATCTACCTATTTTGGTACCAATACAATACCATTTTTGTTACTATTTCTTTGTAATAGAGTTGAAGATCTGGTATTGTGATACCCCCTGCTTCGCTCTTTCTACTGAGGATTGCTTTAGCTATTCTGGGTTTTTTATTCTTCCAGATGAATTTCATAATTGCTTGCTCTATTTCTGCAAGGTACATCATTGGGATTTTAATTGGAATTGCATTGAATCTGTATAGCATGTTTGGTAGTATGGCCATTTTGACTATATTAATTCTGCCTATCCAAGAACATGGGAGATCTTTCCATCTTCTAAGGTTTTCTTTAATTTCTTTCTTTAGTGTTCTGTAGTTCTCATTGTAGAGGACTTTCACCTCTTTTGTGAGATTGATTCCCAAGTATTTTATTTTTTTCGAAGCTATTGTGAATGGGGTAGTTTTCCTAATTTCTCTTTCTGAATATTCATCACTTATGTATAAAAATGTGTTGGATTTATGAGCATTGATCTTGTAACCTGCTACTTTACTGAATTCACTTATGAGTTCTAAAAGTTTTCTGGTGGAATTTCCAGGTTCCTCTAAATATATAATCATGTCATCAGCGAACAGGGATAGTTTGAGTTCTTCTTTTCCTGTTCGTATCCCTTTAATTTCTTTGGTTTGTTTAATTGCTCTGGCTAGAGTTTCCAGGATGATGTTGAATAAAACTGCCTTGTTCCAGTTTTTAGGGGGAATGCTTTCAGTTTTTCACCATTTAGAATGATATTGGCCATGGGCTTAGCATAGATGGTCTTTACAATGTTAAGGAATGTTCCCACTACCCCAATTTTTTCTAGTGTTTTGAGCATGAAGGGATGCTGTATTTTATTGAATGCTTTTTCTGCATCTATTGAAAAAATCATGTGATTCTTAACTTTAAGTCTCTTGATATGGTGAATGACATTTATTGATTTCCGAATGTTGAACCAACCTTGCATCCCTGGGATAAAACCCACTTGATTGTGGTGCACTATCTTTTTAATATATTTTTGTATGCGATTTGCTAAAATTTGTTGAGAATTTTTGCATCGATGTTCATTAAGGATATTGGTCTGAAATTTTCTTTCCTCGATATGTCTCTGTCTGGTTTAGGTATCAGGGTGATATTGGCTTCATAGAATGAGTTTGGGAGGGTTCCCTCCTCTTCTATTTCATGGAATACTTTGAAAAGTATTGGAATGAGCTCTTCTTTAAAGGTTTTGTAGAACTCGGCTGAGAACCCATCTGGTCCTGGACTTTTCTTTGTTGGTAGGCTTTTGATGACCTCTTCTATTTCATTGCTTGAAATTGATTTATTTAAGTTGTGTCTGTCCTCCTTGTTCAGTTTAGGTAATTCATATGTCTCTAGAAACTTGTTGATGTCCTCGAGGTTTTCTGTTTTGTTGGAGTATAGATTTTCAAAATAGCTTCTAATTATGTTTTGTATTTCACTCATGTCTGTTGTGATATTTCCTTGTTCATTCCAAATTTTAGTAATTTGAGTTTTCTCCCTCTTTCTCTTTGTTAGTGTGGCTAAGGGTTTATCAATTTTGTTTATTTTTTCAAAGAACCAACTATTTATTTTGTTAATTTTTCCGATTGTTTCTTTTGTTTCAATTTTGTTGATTTCGGCTCTGATTTTAACTATTTCCTGTCTTCTACTACTTTTGGTGTTGATCTGCTCTTCTTTTTCTAGGGCTTTGAACTGTAGTGTTAAGTCGTTTATTTGTTGATTTCTACTTCTTTTGTTGAATGCGCCCCATGAAATAAATCTTTCTCTAAGTACTGCTTTCATAATGTCCCAGAGATTTTTGATATGATGTGTCTTTGTTCTCGTTTACTTCTAAGAATTTTTTTATTTCCCTCCTGATGTCTTCTGTTATCCATTCATCATATAATAGTATATTATTTAATCTCCAGGTATTGGAGAAGTTTCTGTTTTTTATTCTGTCATTTATTTCTAATTTCAATCCATTATGATCTGATAGAGTACAAGGTAGTATCTCTATCTTCTTGTATTTGCTAACAGTAGCTTTGTGGCATAAAATATGGTCTATTTTAGAGAAGGATCCATGTGCTGCTGAGAAGAAAGTGTATTCGTTCTTTGTTGGATGGTATATTCTATATATGTCGGTTAAGTCTAAATTGTTGATTGTGTTATTGAGATCTATGGTTTCTTTATTCAATTTGTGTTTGGAAGATCTATCCAGTGGTGAGAGAGGTGTGTTAAAATCGCCTAGTATTATTGTGTTGTGGTCTATTTGATTTCTGGAATTGAGAAGGATTTGCTTGACCTACATGGATGAGCCAATGTTCGGGGCATAGATATTTATGATTGTTATGTCTTGCTGATTTATGCTTCCTTTAAGCAGTATGTAATGTCCTTTGTCCCTTCTGACTAGTTTTGGCTTGAAGTTCACATTATCTGAAATGAGGATGGATACTTCAGCTTTTTTGCTGTGTCTGTGTGCATGGTATGTTTTTCCCCATCCTTTCACCTTTAGTCTATGGGTATCTCTTTCTATGAGATGACTCTCTTGCAGGCAGCATATTGTTGGATTTTTCTTTTTAATCCAATCTGCCAGTCTATGTCTTTTGATTGATGAGTTCAGGCCATTAACATTCAGGGTTATTATTGTGATATGATTTGTATTCCCAGTCATTTGATTCATTTTTGTTTTTTGACATGATTTGGTTTCTCCTTTATTTGGCTATTCCTTTAGGCTAGTTCCTCCCATTCCTAATTTGCATTGTTGTTTTTCATCTCTTCCTCATGGAATATTTTGCTGAGAATGTTCTGTAATGCTGGCTTTCTTTTTGTAAATTCCTTTAGCTTTTTTTTTTATCATGGAAGGATCTTATTTCATGTCAAATCTGAAAGTAAGTTTTGCTGGGTATAAGATTCTTGGTTGGCATCCGTTTTCTTTCAGGGCTTGGTAAATGTTGTTCCAGGCCCTTCTAGCTTTTAGGGTCTGGATTGAAAAATCTGCTGATATTCTTATTGGTTTCCCCCTGAATGTAATTTGATTCTTTTCTCTCGCAGCCTTTAAAATTCTGTCTTTATTTTGTATGTTAGGTATTTTCATAATAATGTGCCTTGGTGTGGGTGTGTTGTAATTTTGTATGTTTGGAGTCCTATAAGCCTCTTGTACTTGGTTTTCCATTTCATTCTTCAGATTTGGGAAAGTTTCTAATATTATTTCATTGAATAGATTGTTCATTCCTTTGGTTTGTTTCTCTACACCTTCCTCAATCCCAATAATTCTTAAATTTGGCCTTTTCATGATATCCCATAATTCTTGTAGATTCTGTTCATGATTTCTTACCATCTTTTCTGTTTGGCCAACTTTGTTTTCAAGATTAAATATTTTTTCTTCAATGTCTGAGGTTCTGTCTTCCAGGTGTTCTATCCTATTGGTTATGCTTTCTATGGAGTTTTTAACTTGGTTTATTGTTTCCTTCATTTCAAGGATTTCTGTTTGTTTGTTTTTTTCAGTATCTCTAACTCTTTATTGAAATGATCTCTTACTTCCTGTATTTAATCTTTTAACTGTTGATAGGTGCGATCATAATGCCTGCATTTGCTCTTTCATCTCCTCGTTTGCTTCCCTGATTGTTTTAATTATGTACATTCTGATCTCCCTTTCTGACATTTTTTCTGCTGTGCTGTCATTGGGTTTTATTGACATAGTATCTAGGTTTGTTTGGGACATTTTCTTCCCTTGTTTTCTCATATTGGTCAGATGTCAGTGGGACTCTGAGATATTGCAGATTTCCTCTATTGGCTTATAGTGTCCCCGTTGATTTCCAGTGTATCACCTCCCAGCCTTCAGTAACCTGAAGTCTTGGAGGAACTTGATAATGCAGTGCTTCTGAAGAAAGCTGCCCCTAGCCCGCTACTGGTTCCAGGGCTTGGAACTGGCTCTGTGCGGAAAGGCTCTCACTGGGCGGTCTGCTCTGATGAAGCTAGCCTTGAAAGGCACCTCCCGCCGGAGGGAGCAGGGCTGCTTGGAGAAGTCCCTGGCTGCCCTGTCCTGGTTATAACTGTGCATCTGCAATGACCTGTTGTTCCTGGTTCCCATGTCCGCTTCTGAGTAGCCTTGGGTAAGACACTGAAGAGTTAAACTTTTGAACTTGTTCCCTCACTTGCAAAATAGGAACATAACAATACCTATTGCTTGGAGTTATTGTAAGAATACAATGAATCGGTATCATGTCAAGTGTCTAATAGGGTGACCTGTGTACAGTCAGCATTATAAACAGCAGCTATTTTCGAGGGATTCACATAACAGCCAAATAAGACCTCTCAGTCTGTTTTTAAGTAGTTCTAATTGTCACGAAGTTCTGAAATCTGCCTCCCCGCAAATTCCAGCCATTGGAACTCATTATGCTCACTGGAGCAGATAAGTTTAATTCCTTCTTCCACATGAACAACCTTAAGAGATCAGAACACAGCTTCTAACTTGTCTTCATTTCTTCCCAGTTGAGCATCAGCATGAACTTTTCCTGTCCCTTAACTATTTTTTCTTAAGTGTAATGAATATATTAGAACCTTCCAAAAAAATTCACACTAGAGTGGATCAGTAAAGGATGGAACATTTTGTACCTAATTCAAATCTTTTCAGTAATGGAAATTAAAAGAGAACTTCTCCAAGTTTTACTTGTAAGATAAACCTTAATAAAATTCCATCCAGACAGTGGTCTCCTAGGCTATATCTACCCTGTTTGCTGAATCATTTTCTAAACACAAATCCGTTAGTCTATTTATCACAATGAATAAAACTTCTTAGCTTCCACAATATAGTGGTTCACATACTTTTTGGATTCCTGACTTCTTTATCTCTTTAAAATTTATTTATGATTCTCAAAAACTTTTCTCCTATAGGTTAAATCTAAGTTTATTAACTATGTTAGAAATGAAAACTGAGATAAATATTAGTTCATTTAAAATAACAAAAACTCTTATATGTTAAGACAAATAGTATATTTTTGTGCAAAACAATATACTTTTCAAAACAGAAAATAGCAGACTGGCATTGTTTAATATTTTTGTAAATCTCTGTAATACTTAGCTTAAATAAGTCAACTAAATTATCGTTTGTGCTTCTGCATTTAATCAATTGTGATGATTTTTTTGTTCATAGTATGTGACAAATTGTGCTTCACAGAGATATGTGATTGGAAAATAAAGGACTGTATTAGTCATTTTCAGGTTATTTTGGATATTCATGTTGTTTACTTCACCAAATCTCAACAAATGGTAGGTTCTTACAGTGTGGTTGCAATATAACCTGAAATATGAGTGGTGTTTTTATGCTCTCTTAAAATCCACTGGTTTAACTTGCATCTTAAAGGGAACTTTTACCCATGTATAATTTTTTAGTGTCATGCTTTGGTTACATGGAAAGTATTTATTCACTGAATTATATAGATATTGCAAATATTAATGCATTTTATTTTATAGTATCAATCATAAAAGTCACATTCACTGATATATTCCAATATTGGGACGCTTTCAAGCTCACAGAACAAGATACATGTTTTCCAAAATTCTCATTTTCCCTTGAAATTTAGTTTTATCATTGACAATGAATAATTATTGTCAGTTGTTTTCATTAGAGTGGAACTTTATTTTCAAGAAAATGCTGAATATAACTTAGCATTATAAAACTAATTTGGATATTATGGACTTGCTTGAAGTGTTTGCAAGACCCTGAGACTCCAGGGTAGACAGACCACACTTTAATAAACCTTGTTTTGTCCTTCAGTAAGGACAAATTGCAGCCCACCTCTTCCTGAGGGTCTAATCTGCTCTGGCTTTCTGGTACCTACCATCTACCAATCCCAAAGTCTCAGTTTCCTGGATACCTTGGTCCCCTCTCACACTTCTCTAGCTGGAATATTCTGTTAAAGAGCCCCCCCCAACTTTTGAGGCAGTCAAGGTTCATGAAATCCTCCTCAGTCTCTTGAGGTTTTTAAAGACATACTAATCATTTTCTCTTTGAGTCTTTACTGTATAGGCACTGTACTTATTTTAGCATTGGTCTTTCAAATTTTAATTTCTTCATATACTCATCTTTCTTTTAGGTAGTTGCTCAAACACTGGTACTCTATCTTATTAAAAATCTGTCCGAAGGGAAATCCTAGTTCTACCAACTGTTAGCTCGCACTAGTTTCTTAACTCCTGTCCATTTTTCTGATGTCTTATCTATTACTTACTGTAGAGAAAATGTTGTGAAGATGAAATGAGAAAATACATGTATCCGTTCAAAGTATTAAGCATGATCATATACAATCATTTGTATAATCAATAATATAAAAGTTAAGTATTATTGCAAATATCATAATAATATAATTAATTATAGCTGTTCAAATTATATAATTTATTTTGCTCAAAACCAAAGTAAAATCATAAAGGAGAATAAATCCTATCAATGAGGGATTTCCTGTTTTAAAATTAAAATAATTAGACTTGAGTCTATAAAATTCTATAAGGATTCCTACTCTTGTGTTTTTCTATCTAGGGCCTACATTTTAGGCAATAATTTGTTTGATCAATTTTTATCTTTAATTAAATACATTAATACATTAAAGCATGCCTACCAAGCTTGCCAGTCATAAACTCTTCTAAGGGCAACTGTCTTCTTATACCCCTGCTCTTAATAGATCCCTAACTAGGATCACAAAAACCTATTTGCTTGTATGTCTTCTGACCAGGAACATTCAGCCACAGGATGCTCAGTGTGTCATGACTTAGGACCAGTGTCATGTAAGTATGAACACTTGGGCTAGGCTGATCAGGTTGCCTTGGTAAACTGAGCTGGAAGAAGTAGAGTTATAACGTGAAGGTGGAATTTCTAGTAGGTCTTTCACACAGCTCACCTCCATACCTGCTCACCTCACCTCCATACCTGCTCACCTCTTACATGTGTGCCCACATATGCCTGCCACCTTCACCACAGATATGCCCAGAGACCATGTCTACTTAAAGTCAATGCTTCTGCTGGTGTGCCCAATCACATCTACTCGAGAGCATCAGTTTACCAATTCTCTCTATTTTCTCCTACATCATCTTCCCCTCCCCAATAAATCATTTTCATCTGCATGTGAATGTTATAATTTCTTTGATCTAAAGGAAAAAGACAACTCTTCTCTTGACTGTTCATTTCCCCTTTAGCTACTATCTTATTTCTCTTCTTCCTTCCTGAACCCTCTCCATTTGAGCTTTGACTCCAATTGTTTCAGCAGGTAATTTTTGGCCTTCCTTTTCCTTGGTCAATGAAAAGTTTTATCCTGATAGTCAGTTTGTTCCTCAGAATTCTTTGTCTGAAAATCACATGTTCTTCCCTTTATCTCACCAACATTTTTGAGCCTGTTTTTCCTTTTCTTTTGCTTTAAGACAAATCTTTTTATTTTTTTTTTTAATTTTTGGCCTGTCCTGGTCCCATTGATATATACATTGAGTTAGTGAGCAAATGGATTCAAAGTGTTATAAAAGCAAACACTTGAGAGGGTAAGAAATAAGCATAGATCAGGACTCTAGCAAAGGGAGAATGAGAGCATATGTGTGGAGTGTAGAGAAAGGAAGGAAGGTGGGAGAGAAACAATGACATCTACGGCTGCCTCGTCAGTTTCTGCTCTAGCATATACATTTATTCCCTACCTTTCCTTAGATTTAGTTGAGTAAATTTACAAAATCCCTGATTCTTGCTACTGAATGAACCCAGTTAAACCTCCCCTTAGACTATAAATTCCTACATAAAACCACGTGTTTAATCTTGAATGTTTGGCATTGTAACTACTAGAAATCAGGAATCTATTGGCAAATTTTTGAATAATAGTATCCCTCACTGTTCCACTATCCCCATGAGTGGGTCTTCTAACAGTTTATAAAGAACTTCTGAGCAAAAACTATTCTAAATGGTCAAGACTGGAAAGAGAGCTATTTGATTGTCGTCCCTTAAGAAATAATTACATTGATTTTCTTTTTTTCAGAGCTGGGGATTAAACCCAGAGCTTTGCACATGCTAGGCAAGTGTTCCATCACTTGAGTTACACCCCAGCCTTCAGAAACAATTACTTTGAATATCAGCAGAATCAAAAATTATTTTGAAGTTGATAATTAATAATTGAGGTTATCACCAATTTCCAGTTGGTAAGAAATCAGATTTAAATCAGCTTAGTAAACTTCTGGATCTATAAAGAAAAAAATATACATAGTTCCAATTTTATTAAAACTTTTTGAATCTGATTGAACTTTTATACATGCATGCATGGACATGGCACCCTGGGTCCTGCAATTGGGTGTACCCACAGGCCTCAACTAAAACAAAACAAATTAAAACAAAAACAACAACAACAACAACTGTAAATGGATTGAAGAAGGATCAGTGGAGTGGAGGGAGAAAAGCCAGGTTTGGGGGGAAGTACTAGACACTGAATCATAGCAGGTTGGGTGCCATGATTTTGTGATTATGTCAAGGTATATCCTGGTGTTTTATATTAACTAAAAAGAATTTTAAAAGGAAAAGAATTTTTTAAAAAAATTTCATATTCTGCCAACTATTGCCTGGTTTTCTTGGCAAATTCCATCAAAGATCTCAGAGGAAATAGTTAATACATACACAGTATAGAGATATATTTTCCCTCAGTTTGAATGACCCCTCTACCCTCTGGCTTTTCCCAATTCTCACTTTACAGTCAGCCACATTCTTAGAGCTGAGTGAACTACCTTATTTATCATGGTTTTCATAAGGCAAACCATCTCCTTGTTCCCATCATAGTATATGTGTGTGTGTGTGTGTGTGTGTGTGTGTGTGTGTGTGTGTGTTCTCCTGGGGGTAGAAAGTCATTCTGCATAGTCTTGCATTGCAGTCTTTCTCCTAGTTGTGTCAATCAGCTCTTCATTGCTGTGATCAAAACCTCTGATGAGAAAACTTAGAGGAGGAAAGAATTATTTTGGCTCATGGTTTCAGTGGATTCAGTCCACGACTGGCAGTCTCCATTGCTCTGCTCCTGAAGTGAGGTGGAACGTCATGGTGGAGCAGCTTGGTGGAGAACAGCTGCTCAGCTCATGGTACCATAGAAGTAGAGAGAACGAGAGAGGAAGGGACTGGGAAGAAGGTTAAATCCTTCCAGGGCATACTCTAATGACCCACTACTTCCAACGAGGCCCTGCCTCCCCTCCCAGTCGTTCATTCAACTGTCTGTGGTGGTCAGAGCGCTCATATCCAATCATTGCCTAAAGCCCCACCTCTCAGTCTTGCTGCATTGAGGACCATAGTTTCAAAACATGAACCTTTGGGGAACATTCTAGATCCAAACCACAATTCTAGTTAACTTTGAAGAACTCTGTGTCAATTCACCACAAAACAGAGCTTTTTTTCTCCTTCAGAATAAAAACATCATATTTCTTTCTTGAGCTCGAAAAAAACAACAAAAATGTATCTAAAGGATTCATGTCTCTCATGCTAATTATTTTAGCAATTGGTTGAGCAGAAGATAGATTTTGTGCTCCTATTTTTTTTTATCTGTTTCAACTGAACAACCTTTCGTATAAATGAGATGTGAGAAAAACATCTGTCTTTGACTTTAACCGAGGGTTACTTTTGGACCAGGTCTAAAGGGATGTGTATCGAATGATTCATGGTCAGACTAAAGATATGGAATTTGCTTTTTTTCCTAAGGTTCAAATGTCAAAACTCAATCAAGATTCTTAAAGGCAGTCTTCAGTTATAAGACTCTAAAAAGCAATGCTTCCCATCCAATTCTCAGCAGGTTAGACCTGCCCTAGCTAACTGTTAAATACAAGCTCAGTACAGACTACATGAAGAAGAGCCAGAGGGGATATGTTGTTCTGTAAAAGGGTCAAATTTATGGTTCAAATCAAAATCTCAGTGCGTATTGGTTTTCTTAGAAGAGGGAAGTATCTGTTCCGAGCACTAGGGATGGCCCAGTGGGACTACACTGGGTTTTATTCTACTTCTATTATGTAAAAGAGTCAAGGAACATTGGAAACACAATACATATAAACCACCCACATGGGTGCGAACACGCTCACATGCATTCATTTAATCGTGTAACAATCTGCTTTCATGTGAAAAAAACAAAACTATTCCATGTTAACAATTAAGTGACCTCTCAGGAGATGAGGTTTGGAACATCATTTATTAATGTTACTATGAGATACTCAAGAAGCTCACATCTTTTGTACTCTATGGGAAATGTGAGCTGATAGTAGCAATAAAAAAAAAAAAGGGATTTTCCTGATTCCTCACTCCTACTTCATTTTTTCTTCCTTCTTTCACTTTAGCTCTTAATTATATTTAACATTTATTTGTCCACATGCACAATGAAGTTAGGCCTATAACGTGCTGTGATATATTATCTTAGGATTTTTTCTGATTGTTCAAGTAAACTATGCAGATGATTTTCTACTTTTTAATCTGGGGAAAATAAGTAAAAAGACTAATTCATTGTGATTTGATTCAATAAAGAAATTCTTCCAGTGCATACAGTACCTTAAAAACTTTAGGGGGTGAAGAGAGGGAAGGGAGTATGGGGAAAGGAATGATAGTAGAGTGAAAAAGACATTATTACCTCATGTACATGTATGACTGTATGACTGATAATGATCCTGAAATACATACAATCAGAAAAATGAGAGATTACACTCCATTTATGAATGATCTATCAAAATGTACAAATGCATTCTACTGTTATGTACAATTAATTAGAACAAATAAAATAAAAAGAATTTAAAAAGGAAACAATAAATATATTTTATAATAAAAAACCTTTAAAATGGTATATTAATTGCAGTTAACATTAAGAGGGTTTGGTGATAACTGCTACTTAATAATTTTTTATAACTCAGGAAATACAGTAATTAGGTTTAGATTATTATTATTATTTGCATTTTTAAATTTGTTCTAATTAATTATACATGACAGTAGAATGCATTTTGACACATTGTACACAAATGGAGCATAACTTCTCATTTCTGGCTATACATGGTGCTGAGTAATCATTCATGTATATAAGGTAATAATGTCTGTCTCATTCTATTGTCCTTCCTATCCTCACCTCCCCACCCTTCCCCTCAGTCCCCTCTGCATAATCCAAAGTTCCTTCATTCTTCCCTACCCCTGCCTGCACTGTGAATCAGCATCCAGATGTCAAAAAAATATTTGACCTTTGGTTTTTTTGAGAGATTGACTTATTTCACCCAGGATGATATTCTCTGGTTCCATCCATTTACCTGCAAATGCCATAATTCCAGTCTTCTTTAAGGCTAAGTAATATTCCATTGTGTATAGGTACCACATTTTCTTTATCCATTTTTCTGTTGAAGGGCATCTAGGTTGGTTCCATAATTTAGCTATTGTGAATTGAGCTACTATAACATTGATGAGACTGCTTCACTATAGTATGCTAATTTTAAGTCCTTTGGGTATAAACTGAGAAGTGGGATAGCTGGGTGAAATGGTGGTTCCAATCCAAGTTTTCTGAGGAATTTCCATACTGCTTGCCATAATGATTACACCACTTTGCAGTCCTACCAGCAATGTATGAGTGTGCCCTTTTCCCCACATCCTCGCCAACAGCTATTATTGCTTATATTTTTGAAAGTTGCCATTCTGACTGGAATGAGATGGAATCTCAGTGTAGTTTTAATTTGCATTTCTCTAATTGCTAGAGATATGGAATATTTTTCATGTATTTGTTGACCAATTGTATTTCTTCTTCTGTGAAGTATCTGTTCAGTTCTTTAGCCCATTTATTGATTGTTTTTTTTTTTTTTTTTTGTGTGTGTGTGTGTGTTATTTATTTATTTATTTTTCAAGTTCTTTATATATCCTGGAGATGAATACTTTATCTTAGGTGCAGGTGGCAAAGATTTTCTCCCATTTTGTAGGATCTCTGTTCATGTTCTTGATTGTTTCCTTTGCTGTGAGGGAGCTTGTTTATTTGATTCCATCCCATTTATTAATTCTTGATTTTACTTCTTGTGCTCCAGGGGTCTTGTTAGGGAAGTGAGTTTCTAAGCTGACATGGTAAAGATTTGGATATACTTTTTCTTCTATTAAGTGTAGGGTCTCTGTTCTAGTGCCTAAATCTTTGATCCGCTTTTAGCTGATTTTTGTGCAGGGTGAGAGATGGGGTCTAATTTCATTTTGTTATATATGGATTTCCAGTTTTCCTAGCACCATTTGTTGAAGAGGCTATCTTTTCTCCAATGCATGTTTTTGGCTCCTTTACCTAGTATGAGATAACTGTATTTATGTGGGTTTGTCTCTGTATCTTCTATTCTGTACCATTGATCTACATAGCATTGGTCTACATATCAGCTATGCCAATAGTGTGCTGTTTTTGTTAATATAGCTCTGTAGTATAATTTAAGGTCTGGTATTATGATGCCTCCAGCTTCACTTTTCTTGCTAAGGATTGTTTTGACTATTAGGGGTCTCTTATTTTTCCAAATGAATTTCATGACTGCTCTTTCTATTTCTATGAAGAATGTCTTTTGGATTTTAATAGGAATTGAATTAAATCTATAATGCTTTTAGTAGTATCACCATTTTGAAAATGTTCATGTCTATTCAAGAGCATGGGAGTATTGTGATGTATTTTTAAATTAAGTCCCCTCCCTCTGCCTGGGCTGTTGCTGACCTATTCTCTTCATGGCTCTCACCTCACATCCTGTATCATAACCACACTGTGGTTATCTAAACCTTATCTAAACATGCTTCCCCTGTCAGTTTCTATTCTGTGTGTGTGTGTGCACAGTAGTAGTATTAGTAGTTTCATGTGTTGTTTCATGGCAACAATTCATAATTGTATGCTTATCTATTTATTTATATGTATACTCTTATTACCTTCCAAATTGTAAGCTTCATGAGAACTGTTAACAGAAAATTCCAGCATGTAGTAGGAGTTCAAAAAATCTAAGTATGAAAAAAGACAATGGTTGGGAAAAAATTCAGATATGGTAACATTTGTTTTGTTACCCAGGTTTTTAAAATATTTTTTTGGTTGTTGGTGGACACAATAACTATATTTTATCTATTTATTTTTATGTGGTGCTGAGGAATGAAACCAGAGCCTCACACATGGTAGACAAGTGCTCTACCACTGATCTACAACCCCAGTCCCAATACCCAGACTTTTGATATCTTTCAGATACTTCTTTACTTCTCCTTGAGTAGCAACCTTAAGTATTCCTTCTGTCTAAAGTAAGTGGGGCTAAAATTCCAAAGTAGTGAAAATAGAAAGCTAACAACAAGAGTAGGGAAGCTCTCAGGAAGATTTTTCTGTGTGTGTGTGTGTGTGTGTGTGTGTACAAACATACATGCATACGTAATCTCCACTAAAGGTACATTTGTAAGGACATCAAGTCATAATTATCTTTTTCTAAGCCTCAAGGAACAGCAAATATTTCTGAAAAGATTGTCTGCCATAGTATAGGACAGAAAGCGCCACAAAGCAAGAAAACTAGTTAGGTTATCACTTCAGTCACTTTGAAAGAAGTGAAAGGAAGAGAGTATGTCTACCTGACCTTTATCTTTTACCTTTTGAAAACTCCATCCATCTTGTCTGTGGTCCATTTCCATGTAGGAAATGGGATCCCCTAGATTCAAATTTCTCTTTCCTAGAGTATAGCAAGGACAGGGAGAGTGAGGAGAACCCATATTGCTATGTCTGGCCACCCTCTTTCACTTCTGGAATGTGAATGTAAAACTATTTATGCTAAACCATGTATCTAATAGTGCATCTTGTTTTCAAATCCTGTTCTTTTGCAATCATAATGCGATTGTGTTGGTATTGTCAAGGAAAAACTAGGTCTAGTTATAAAAGATTTCAACACAAATGATTTTAAATAAAAAGGTAAGATTTTTGTTAGGGCAAAGATAGCTTTTGTAAGGATTTTTCAGTGTACATAAGAATGAAGGAAGGTACTAAAATGCATTTAATAGTCCCAGTGTGTATTTGGTGATTAATATTTAAGCATTTGGCAGGCAAGGAAGGTCAGCTTTTAGGGCAGTGGATCCCAGGTAAGTGAATACTGGGTGTGCCTAATTATACTATTTCCTGTTTTAAACCCTGTATACGACAGGAATTCTCCACATGTAGACGTCCTATGCCTGATGATTACTGGAAACATTAGAGTGCTTGGCATTGTGTAGCAAATCATCTGAAATATTTATTTAAAAATAAAATCATTGATATACTCAAGCATCAATTAGTCTAAATCTCTATTTAAACTTAACAGAATATTTTGATGGAATAAAAACTTATGAATTCAGAATATCGTTTACCTTTAACAATTCTCTAAAATTTCAGAAAACATTAAGAATGGTGAAAGCTAATTTCATCCTAGTCACATAGGATATGCTTTTGGCATTTTGGGTGTAAGCTTAGTCTGTCACTTCACTGTCCTTTATAATGTAAGCCTAAATTTCAATTTCCTCACACTTCTGCTTTTTTTGTCTTTTATAGTTAATGACTTCATAGTTCTTTACAAAATTCGAATCATCTTACTTGTCCATATAAACCATTTGCTCAGAAAAAGCTATTTTCTTTGAGAGTTCACTTCATTCCTGAAAAATTTGCTTGTCTCTCTCTCATAGTTAAAAATAAACTATTGTACTTCTTAGAAAACAAAACCACTGAAATTCTAACTTGTAAGTCAAATAATAGAACAGAATGACTCTACTCGAGTACTAATTTCAGCATACCTAATTAGACAGAGTGCATGGCATTTTGGATAATTGAAACAAAACTCTAAATGACAAAGCTGTTTAATTTCAGCAAAATTTTGGAGAAAATGTCATGCATAAGCCTATAAAGTACAAAACTGAATTCCTGGCATGCTTTTACATCAACATAGCTAAGGAATAGGACCAGCAAGTGAACTAAAACCAAAAATGAGTCATGGTGCTAGTTTTAAAAGTCAGCACGTGATTGGAATATGCATATAACATATCATTTTCAAAAACTGCAGACTAATTTTTTTTTCTAGAAACAAAAGTGGCCACTGAATCTCTTTTCTGGAAGCAATAAGTGGAAGTGTTTAGGAATCTGTTTTCTTATGTTTGTTTAAATACATAATGCTATTTTATGAAAAAACATAATTGCTTAAGAGGCTAAGAAAAGGAAAACAAATAGGTTCTGTCTGTTGGAAAAGCATATATTAGATTATACTGAAAATTTCAGGCTTAAAATGAAAAAACACATACAATGCAGATTCTGTATTGAAAAATGGGAAACCTGGTATCAAAGAATTTGCTAAAAGCAGTTGGTTGCCATGGTGACAAGCAGTAAATTCAGATACTAATGGGAAAGAATAGATTATGTAGTAGTATCAGAAAGGATCAGAGTAGCAAGAGGGAGTTTTGTTTTCCTTTTAATTTGGGGAAAGAAATGAAGAGTAAGGGTGACTGGAGGAGATCATAACCCAGCTGAATCTAGTCAATACTATGGGGGAGCTTTGCATAGGATGTGTGAGAGAGTCCTACCCCAAGCGCCTAGTGATGGGTGACCCCAGAGCCACCAGATAGAGAGGGAAAAAGGACAAGTACTCAGCAGTTGGATCCCAGGTTTAATATACCTGTAAATTTGCTGCAGATGTGTGTGTGTGTGTGTGTGTTTTGTAGCCAGAGGAAACACATATAATATATACATGTATGTTTTCTGAATTTTTTCAGTTGAGTTTTATATTTTAATTATTTGATACCAGTGGATAAAAAATTCAATGTAAAATATTTTTGAGAAAAAAGGTTCTTTTACTTTTAAGATGTAATGCATATATCCCATTTAATAAAGAATAATGTGAAAAATATGCATCTTAAAAGCTAGAATTTATTTTAGGACAGGAGTTCTATATGTATGTAAAATTACCTAGTGTAAAATAGAAATTATATTTTCAATAAGCATCAGTAAGCTTTGTGTATTATAGCTAACCTTTATTTCCTCTTTAAACTTAATGAACTTTGACCAACACAAAAATCCTACCATTTCCTCTCAGTTCATTCCTCCTTTCCTCCTCTACTTACTCATGACTTCTACAAATAGTCAGAGGACCTTGTGCTCTCAGGAATCCCCGCACCCCCCATCTTCTGAAGTCAGAGAAGGTGGCTCTTTATGGAGCAGCTTGCACTTTCCAAAGCACCCTTTACCACAATAACTGTCCTGTTGCTAAAAGTCCTATACTCAGATGTAAGTGGGGATGATTTTTTTGGGTTTAGTATAGGCACGCAACAAAAGAGAGGTGAGGTTCTGAATTGGGACCATTTTTTCTCATGGTGTCACAGAGTCAACACCAATGCATCTATATGGTGAGGAAATTCCTGCCTTGTACAAAGACATGTGACCATATGTTATGATTTGGATATGAGATGTCCTCCAAAAACTCCTGTGTTAATGCAAGAGGTGAAATGATTAGATTATGAGAGACATAACCTAATTAGTGGATTAATTAATTTGATGGATTAAAATTTGTAAGGATTATTGGGTGATAACTGTAGGACAGTGGGGCATGTCTGAAGGAAGTGAGTCACTGGGAGAATACCTTGGGGATTGTATATTTTGTCCCTGGCTCCTCCCTCTCCCTCTCTGCTTCCTGGCTACCCTGAGATGAGCTGCTTTCTTCTGCCACTCCCTTCTGTCATGGTGTTCAGCCTTATCTTTGACCCAGAGTGATGGAATCAACTGACCATGGACAGAACCTCTGAAATTGTGAGCTCAAAATAAACTTTTTCTCCTTTTTTTTTTTTTTTGCAGTGCTGGGGTTTGAACCCAGGGCCTTATGCTTGCAAAGCAAGCACTCTACCAACTGAGCTATATCCCCAACCCACTTTTTCTCCTTTAAGTTGTTCTTGTCAGGTATTTTGTTCACAGTGAGGAAAAGCTGACTAACAGACAATATAAATGAGCATGCAGGTAATTAATTTCTAGTTTGCTTGCCAAAGTATGAGCTATGTCTTAAGGTTTGTCATTTGAGAGGGAGTAACTTTTTGAAATTAGTGTTAAGTTACCATATAGGCTGAATAGCAGTGGCTCTGTGGGCCACTGGTCAAAAACAGGGTAACCCTCCTCAGATTTAGTTTGAAACAGGAATAGACTTGCATATGGATGATAGTATATCTAAAAAGCCCATTGAAACATGGTACTTTTAGGAGCAGCAGTAAAAGCAATAAAGTGATAATTATGTCTACTATTTATCGATCATTTACTATACACTTTTTCTCTGAGTTTTATATAAATTTTTCTCATTATTCATTTAATTCTCAAAATAAACTTGTGAGATCTGGGTTTGAATCCCCACACTTCAGATGAGACTTATGAAGAATACCTCATGCAAGGAAGGACAAACTTTTGGTAAGTGAAAAGAAGCAGAATGCCCTTTCAGGGTTATAGTATACCAACACCAGTGCCCTTAATGCTTTGTTTTCCTGATGCTTCTAAGTGATGGAACACCAAGCTCTTAGAAGTTCAGCCTTGGAAACTACCAAAGACTAAAGTTCTATAAGAAATTCATAGACCCAGAAATAATACATTATGGATATCTGCCTGAGGGAACAGATACATTAAAAATGGAGTAATGCCAGAGTCCGCTCACACATATATCCCTTTGTAGAAAGTTAATAGCAATGCATTTTTGTTAACTATCCTCATCCCAATATGCAACAGAATACCAAAACTTATGCTACTTATGTAACTGAGGATTGTACATACTCATCCTCTCTCTATCCCTCTAACTCTGTAACCACTATTCTGTACTCAATTTCTATGATGGCAACTGATTTTTTTATATAGCAATCAAAAATAAGAATAAAAATTTAAATAAAGATATAGTTAATGGCAAAGGAGAACCATACTAGAGTTATGGAAACATGTGGGGGGGTTCTGCAACCTCCCGCATGGATGAGGGGAAGAGTTTCTGTCAGAGGATGATGGTGCCAGTTATCAATTAATTACTGATAAACTCATCTAATCAATAAACACAGTAGTCAATAATATTTTCAAATTGAAGGGGGTGTGGCAGACTGGGTCATGCCAGATCTGGCCTCCAACAAGATGGAGAAGCCCACCTTCACCTTTATTTATAGTCCCACAGGTAAAGGGGAACCAGGAGGGGCTTCTTCTGTGAGGAATAGGATGGGGAGGTGTTAGGGAAGTCATTTGCTTAGAGAATTAACATTTCCTCAGACAGTGAGCCACCTCCGCACAGGGCCACCTACACCTCGGCTATCTGAAACAGTCTCTCAAGACTACTAGTTCCTGGGAGTCACCTCTGTATCCCATGGCTCAGCCAAGCTTATTTCTACTAAACATGGATGGCTTCCCATAGAAACAAATGGAAAAAAAAAAAAAGGCAAGCTTAATTCAGCACTGGTTTACTCTGATCACTTCTTCCACCCTCCCCCCACAAACACAATACAAATTAAAACAAAAAGAGATATTGTTGAACTAAAAATAAAAAAGCAACACATGTATATTTCAGTGTCTAGACTTGTTTTCTGACCCATATTCTTTTTCTTATCCTGCTAAAACATGGTCTGGCTTATTAGGTATTTTAATATAGCTTGAAATCAGCTAGTGTAAGTCTTCTAATTTTGTTCTGTCTTTTAAAATCATTTTAACACTTCTAGGTCATTTGCATTTCCAGATAAAATTTTGAATAAGCTTGTCAATTTTTATAAGAGCCTCTGGGAGTGTCTATTAGGACTGCATTGAGGGGAAAAAAGGTATAGTTTTATGTGTGTATGTGTATTTGGGGAGAACTAATATCTTAATAATGAGTATTTTAATCCACAAAATGGTGTGTATCTCCACATATTTAATTTCTCTGACCAATCTTTTATAGATTTAAATATACAGTCTTGGCACATATTTTGTTAACACATGCTAGGTATCTGTTGTTTATTGGAATTTATTGCTTATTTTCACAGTATTTTGCTCCTAGTAGGAAATGCAATTGATTTTTGCACATTGACTTTGTGTCCTGTGACCTTATTAATTTGATTTTTTCCAGTAGCTTTTTAATGAATGTCCTAGGATTTCTTCAAACCCAATAATATTTATGAATTGAGACAGTTTTACTTCTTCCATACCAGTCTAAAGCTTTTCATATCTATCTCTAGCTTTGTTGAGATAGACTAAGCCCTCAGAACAATGTTGAGTAGGAATTGTGAAAATAAAATTTCTGGTCTGTTTTTATCTTAGGGCAAAAACATTTATTATTTCATATTTAAATATGATGTTAGCTCCAGTCTTTCATTAATGTCCTTTCTTCAGGTTGAAGAAGTTTTTTATATTCTTAATTTACTGAAATGTGTATCAGAAGCAGGCATTGGACTTCATATAATGAATTTTTTTTAGTATATGATCCTCTTTAAAGACTCATAAACATTCTGTTTTTTAGAATGCTTATTTTGTAAACCACATTGATTGGTTTTTGAATGTTCATCAACCTTACACTCTTGAAATAAACCTTATTTCATATTATTTTATTTGTATTTTGTTAACTTTGATTTGCAATCATTAGTTAAGGGCTTATGTATCTGATTTCAGGAGGAATACATTGGTTTCTTGTTTGCCTGTGATGTCTTTGTTAGATTCTGTAATCAGGTTAACACTGGACTTGTGAAACACAGTGGAAGACAATCATTCTCTTGTATTTTTGCAAAAGTTCAGTATGAGCAGCTTTTTTACTCTTATATTTTGTAGAAAGTACCAGTGATGTTATATAGGCCTGAAGTTTTTGTCTGTGGGAAAATTTGAAATAGCGCATCTAATGTATTTAAAAGATACAGTGTGTTATGGGATACATATTTATTCTTGAATGGAGATTGGTTGTTTTTGTCTTTCAATGATTATACTTTTCATCTAAATTGTCATACTTATTGGTAAAAAGGTGATGACAATTTTCCCTATTGTCCTTTTAATGTCAAGTATTTTAGGAATAGGCCCTCTTTCATTTCAGTATTCTTTTTTTAATAGTGCATTATAATTATACAAAATATTAAGGTTCATTTTGACATAATCATATAAGAATGGAATATAATTTGCTCTAATTCAGTTCCCTATCCTTCCTCTATCCCTCCCCCCATCCCCTTTCCTTTATTCTACTGGTCTTTCTTCTATTTATTTATAGTTTTTTAAATTAGTGCGTTATAAATATAAAAAAAGATGAAATTTTCTGTGATATATTTGTATATGTGCACAGGAAAGTTTGGTCCGATTAATTCTTGAATTCTAATTTTTGTTCATTCATACACACACACACACAAAACTTTGGGGAGTTTTAAAAAAAATATTTGTTCTCTTTTCTGCTTTATTGATTCTTTGTTCAAGTTTAATTTTTTTATTTTAGCTTCTAAATGTGGATATATCATCAATCTTAGAACTTTCATATTTTTCTGATGTGTCATTATTACTATAATTTTTTCCATAAGCACTATTTTATCTGTACTAAATACATTTTGATATTTATGTTTTAATTAATTTCAGTTCAAAATATTTTCTGATTTATCTTGTGCTTTTTAAATTTGATATTATATTTATCAGTATTTTGTTTATCACCCAAATACCTGGGAATTTTACAGTTATTTTTCAGTTTTAGATTCCTCTCCTTTAATTTCATCCACATAGTGAGAGAATTTAGTGTGTCAGATTCTAAACTTACTTAGCTTTTTTTAAGGTCCAAAACTTGGTCCAAAAGATTTGGAGGTGAATATTTTATGTGCACTTGAAAAGTACAAATTTTTCTGTTTCAGATACAATGTTCAATAAATATTGAACAGGCAATATTGAAACAGTCTTTTTCAAGACTTCAATATACTTATTATTTTCTTCATTCATTCTAAAATGAATGCAATTTTAGAAATTTTCAATTTTGTTCATCTATTTCTTTCTCTGTTTTAATCAGCTTTTCCTTTGGCTTTTTATCAGTTTTCTTATTAGGTGCTTTTTGACTGATTGATATATATCTTATTATGACATGCTTATAATTATCATTAGTAATTTTTTGTTTTAAAAACTACTTAGTCTGATTTTAATATAGCTATTGAAGTCACTTTGTTTTTTACTGGAATTGCATGATATTTCTTTTCTTATTATTTTATTTTTGCTTTTGTACCTAGAACATCATTTTTCCTTTAGCATACAGCAGATAGTTGAGTCCTGACTTGTGACAATCCTTGGTTTTTAGGTGAAATATTTAGATTACTTATATTCGATTCCACCATCAAGATGATTGAGTTTAAATCTACCATCTTTTATTCACATCTTATTTATTCCATGTCTGTTCTGTCCTTTTCCTTTCTTTGATGTCTTAAGAGAGTGTTCCCTTTAATGATTCAATTTTTGTTCTCACTTTTGTATTATTGGGTATACCTCTTTGTTCCATTTTAATTTTTATTGGTTCTGAGGTTTACAATATGCATCTTTTATTAACCACCCTTTACCTTCAAATAAACTATATGACTTCATGTATATTATGAAACTTTGCAATAGTATACTAGATTCCCCTATCTTTCCTGCCTGGCTATTGCTAACACAGGTTTTTGTCTATCTGAATTTTCAGTTATATTAATCAATATATTTACCATTTTCAGTTCTCTTCATTCCTTTGTATAGATTTTGAGTTCCCATCTGGAGTTACTGTCCTTTGGCCTGAATAAATCATTTTCATTATTCTTGTAATAAAAGTCTGTTGACAATAAACGTATTCAGAGCTTATGTATGTGGAAAACTTGTGACTTTAAATTTATGAAAGAGATTTTCCCAGGCATAACATTTTATTTTACCAGTTTTTTTGCCTTTCAGCATGTTATTAATATTTTTTGATTTCCTTCTCATCTATATAGTTTCTGAATAGAATATTATTATTCTAGTTGCTATTTCTCCCTTTGAATCATTTCGTTTTAGACTTTCTTTTTCAATTATGGACTTGCTATGGTTTAGATTTTATATTAGTCTGTCATTATATAATAAAATACGTGAAGCAGAATACTTTCAAAGAGAGAGATATTTACCTCAAAGTACTGGAGGTTCAAGGGCATGATGCAGGCATGTATGTGGCTCTGGGGAGGACCTTGTGGCAGATCGCAATGGAGGAAGCACCATGCAAGACACAGGGGAGCCAGGCAGGAAGAAAACAAGAGCGCCAGGTCAGGCTCAGGTTTTCATAACAACCGTGTTGTGAGAACTACAGGGACCCAAGAGAAGTACCTCAATCCCTTCTGTGACAGCCCTCAGCCTCCTTTACCCAAGATCTCCCACAAGGCCCCACATCTTAAACATCCATGGCATCTCCCAACACCACAACTCTGGGGACCAAACCTCCAATACAAGAGCCTTTGTTGGAGTAGAACATTTCCAAACCAGTCTTCCATCTGTGGACCACCAAGGTTCTTACCTTTCTCACAAGGCATAATATACTCATTCCATCCCTGATAGTCCTGAAGTCTTAATGTGTTGCAGTATTGCTCAAAAGTTCAGTCTTATGCAAGAGTCAAGTAAACTGTCAGTTATAGGCTCCTGTAAAATCAAGAAACAAGTTATACACATTGAGATAAAATGGTGGGACAGGGATAGGTTAAATATTCTTATTCCAAAGTGGAGAAGTTGGTGAGTAGAAAGGAGGAATCTGCTGAAAGCAAGAGGATAACCCAGCAGGGCAGATGTTAAATCTTAAAGTTCCAAGTCCAGCATCTTCTGCACGTTGCTTCAAGGATGGCCTCCCTTTCCTTTTGCCTTTGCTTTCCATGGATCCTTGTCACAGAGTATTTCATCTCTCCCTCTGAGAGTCAAGTCTGTAAAATGTCTGTTTTAGAGAAGTCAATCTTTAGCTTTCAGGGCTAAAGAGAAGGGTATTTTAGTAGAACTGCTGTATCAGTTACAATATTGGAATGCCTCTTTCCCTTAAATCCTTCCTCTGGGATCCCTCAAAAATCTTTAAATCAAGACACTATAGACTTAATGCCTGACTCTCAAGGGACTTCCAGAACTGTGTTCTCCCTCTAAGGTCATAGTCCACTATTATTAATTAGTGGTCTCCTGATACTGTTTGTTGAACATCAGCTGTGGTAAAAAGACTTGTTATGAGCATCCCACAAAGCTTTACAAGGAGCAGAATTATTCTGAGGATCTAACACACACACACACACACACACACACACACACACGCACACACACATGCACACATACACATAAGCCATGCACATAAACATAAGCAACAAGCAGGAAGGGTGGAAAGGACTGAATCAAGAGTAAAACATTAATAGAAGCAGTAGAAATTCAAGGCAGTAAGAAAACATTACAGCATCGAGTGGGAACATTGGTATCAGACAACTGTGCTATGTGGAGTGACTATCTAGCTGATTGACATTTGCTTCATCTCACATAGTTATCATTTGTGTGGTGAGAACACTTTATATTTACTCTCCTAGATTTTTAACTACAGTCACCATGTTGCAAAATTGATCTCTTGAACTTCTTTTTCCAATAGATCTGAAATTGTATATTTTTTGGCCAACATCTATCTTCCCAACCACCATCCCCTCTGGTAATCACTGTTCTACTGTCTACTTCTATTGTATATCTACTTCAAAGCATCATGTTGTATACAGTAAATATATACAATTTTATCTGTCAACCAAAATAAAACCTAGGCTTTTTCTAATAAAAACTACATGCATGCTTTTAGAAAAAGAAGAATGAAGAGCTTTCCTGAGGTTCAGATTAAATCACTTAGAAGTTCTATATCTTATAAAGAAAACAGTGCTCCCCACCCAACAATACTGAACCTTGAAATATGTTTAAGGAAATCCAGCAAAGATCTACCTCATTTCCATGCACAAGAAAATATTTTGGTATTTTTAAAAATACTCATTTTGAAGAATATTTTGTCTTACTTTGCTAAGGTACAAACTGACTGACTTGTCTGCTTAGTATGTGTATTGAATAATCCAGCACACAATCTCCTCTATACTATCTTCATTTATTGCATGTTGCTCTTTACAACATGCATTATTGAATCCTTAATGTGCATTATTTGATCCTTAATATGTATTAAGGATTAAAGAGAAATTTAGAAAGGTAAGATTGAACAAGCATCTATTTTCTATCATAAGGCAGGAATTAGATGGATTGATAAAAAAATAGTGTTTCTTTTAATTTTACTTTCAAAATAAATATTTAAGAAAGGTATTATTATCCCCATTTTAAGTTTGATGAAAGAGATTCAAAGGGCAAAGAAAATTAACCATTGTAAGTATTTAGGGCTTTGATTTCATTGCATCTGACTGAGTGCAGTGCAGCTCCTATGCATTATATAAGCACAGACGACTTTGGGTGGAGCCTCTTATAATCTCTTCTAACTATAGGAATATGATGACCAAGTAGCACAGAACAAAGTAAAGCTGAATTGACAAATGGATAAGTTAACATTTAATTTTTATGATGTTTCATATACAAATGTGGCATAAAAGTCTTTTTAAAATTTTTATTGGTACTGTATGTTTATACAAAATAGTGGGATTGTGGTGATATATTTTATACAGTATGTAGCAAAATTTGGTCAATTTCATTGCTCAGTACTTCCTCTCTACTCTCCTCATTTCCCTGATCCTGGTCCTCTCTGTGTCTTCCTTCTATTTTTAAGGAGATTCCCTCTCTTTTAACTTTAAAAAAAAAATCTCTAGAATCTATATATAAGAAAAAGTATATGACCCTTGAATTTCTCATTTCATATTATGTAACTGAGTAAGTAAGCTTACTCAATGTCACGTCCTCTAGTTCCATCTATTTTCCTGCAAATGACATAATTTTATTCTTCTTTTTGACTGTGTATGTATAACACATTTTCTTTATCTTTTCATCTGTTGATGGACTCCTTAGACTGGTTCCATAATTTGGCTATTGTGGATTATGCTGCTGTAACATTGCTGTGAATGTCTCACTATTTGTATGGTAATTTTAGTTCTTTTGGATAAATATTGAAGAGTGAGATAGCTGGGTTGTATGGTAGTTCCTTACCTGATCTTCTAAGGAACCTCCATACTGATTTCCATAGTGATTGTACTAACTTACAATCCCACCAACATTGCATAAGTATTTCTTCTTCTCTACCTCCTTGCCAGCAGTTATTATTTGTAATCTTGTTGAATAAAAGTTTTTGTGAAAGGAAGCATTTTACTTCATTTATTATGACTTGACCAGTCCTGGTCACATTTGTGATATGTGGAATATAATATAATTGTTAAATGAATGAATGAATGAATTGTAGGTTTTTACATCCTTTATAAAATAAAGATAAGACTCTTCTTTTGATCATAGTTGTAGATCCATGTATTTGACCTCATTTTATCTCATGAATGAGTAAAGCTTTATTCAAGATGGATTGGAATGAAATGCTTTGCTTAAATCTATTTGAATAGTTAATTGGGACATATTATAAAATCAAATGACTCTGTTGATCTTAATCTATACATTACTTTCACACTATAAACCATGAAAAAAATCTTTTAAAATTTTAATACATCTTTAATATGTAATTTTACATTAAAACTATTAATGTAGTAATTAATAAAATGACTAGAATCTTATCAACTTCATTTTAATGAATGAAGATATACCTATATGCTCTATTTTCTCAATTAATAATTTTAAAGTAATTTAAAAGTTAAGTGTAAATGAGCATAGAATCCCAAAAGGGAAATGTACATGCAAAGAGGACTTCTTGGCACCTTCTGAGAAACTGGTGGAGAAACTTGAAAATCTAAGTAGTTTGCAATTGTCATCTGACTATAAGAATATAGCAAATACAAATCTTGACAATCAGAAGACTTACACAAATTACCTCATGCTTTGGGTCATGATTGTGGTGAGGGAGAAACATGGAGGATGGAATGAAGGGAAATATAAAGAAAGAGACAACTATGTAAAAGAAGGTAGCACCAAAATTAACTGAATGTAAGATCCTGTTCATTTAAACCTACGTGTGTTTGTAAGTATACATATGTGTGCATAAGAGACAGAGGTACAAAAGATACAGTTAGGTCTCTATTGACTAGTAAAAAAAAGTGTGAAACATTAGACACTTAACAGTGGTTGTCTCATAGTTCTATGGGAATGGAAATGGGAGGCAACATTTTGTATGAGCTTCACATAATTTTATTTGTATAATTTCAATTAAGAGAATTAAATATATTCTTACATTCATAGATTCATATGTATGTCAATCTTACTATGGAAAAAGTAGCTGGAAATGATTTTTAAGCATTTTTTTCATGCATAGAGTACAAAAAGATAGAACATAATGCTTTCTCACTTAATGTGATTTTCTGAAATCAAAAGGAAATCTTATTTATATCCTAAAGACATATTATTATATGAATATTTTCTGTAGCATCACCTATAATTTTTTTCAGTAGTTTAATACTTTTTTTCATTTGGATGTACTTTTCAAAGAAACTAATTGGTAACATATCCTTTACCAAGCTTTGAAATGTTCATCAAATGGAAGAACATGAACATGAGTCATAAAATATTAGTTTTATATTATTGAATGCTCTCTAATTATCTCTGTGTTCACTTCTTTGCTGGAAGCATGTTTTTCTCTTTACATAGTCATTAATTTTCACAAGTATGAATTTAAACCATCTCAAAATTATTTTCCTTTTGGTACTCTACACTCCTCACCAGCAGGGTAGCCTAATTTGATGATGTTGGAGAAGAAACTGAATTAATTAGTTTTGGGATAAATACTATAACAATGTAGTTAGTTGTTGAAAATATAAATAAAATCTCAGATATCTGCAATGAAAATGAAAATATCTTCTACCTGTAATGCTGTTCTTCTTTCTATGAATACTTATTTCAGACCTGTCAATATCAAACCAAAATAAATATGTACTGGCTAATGTCACCCAAAGAAAGTATATACAGAATAATAATTTTTAAAATAAGAGTATACAAAGTCATTAGAGATTCATAGCATCCAAGTGTTAATAACTAAAAATTTACTTTCCATTTTATAGGAGTATATGAACTGAGTTTCCTAGAATAATATTCTATTTAACATGTATACCTACTAATTCCTACAAACAATGTAATGCATTAAAATAAAATTTCAAATAAATTAAAATTAAAAATAAAAGTATTTAGGAATTCAGATGTGCTATATTAACTTATTTTTCGTCTTTACTCTGTGTATGCTATTACAAAGCCAGTTTCCACTAGAATATTCTTCATCTATTTTTATCAAGTTGCAAGAAATTGTTTTTCAAAATTAATATAATTAATTCTTTTTTGTATAAACATTTTTTCTTTTATTTATACATAATAGTAGAATGTTATACATACATGGAGTATAACTTCCAATTTTTATGGTTGTACATGAATGTGGAGTTTCACTGGTCATATATTTATACATGAACATAGGAAAATTATTTCCTATTCATTCCACTGTCTTTCCTATTCCCATTCTCCCTCCATTCCCTTCATTCCCCTTTGTCTAATACAGTGAACTTCTATTCTTCCCTCCCTTGCCTCCCCCACACTTATTGTGTGTAGCATCTGTATATCAGAACATTTGGCCTTGGTTTTTGGGATTGGCTTATTTTACTTAGCATGGTAGTCTCCAGTTTCATCCATTTACTGGCAAATGCCATAATTTCATTCTTCTTCATGGCTGAGTAATATTTCGTGTGTATATACATTTTATTTATCCATTCATCTGTTGAAGGACACCAAGGTTGGTTCCATAGCTTAGCTATTGTGAATTGAGCTGCTATAAACATTGATGTGCCCACATCACTAGAGTATGCTGATTTAAAATTATTTTTTTTAAATTTTAGAGTCACCAACAGTAACTGTTATGAACAATCAAATCTATGCAATGCTTTGTACGTGGTGCCATGTTAGAAGAGAATCATAAGTATAGGTACACACATGGCCCTAGAAAATAAACACGTGTATCAGTAATAAATGTAAATGGACAACTAGCCTCCATGGCAGGGAGAAGATTCCCCCACTCTTTCAGTGATTGTTCTTGAGGAGGAAAGACTCTCAGGTGAAGCAGAATGATTAGGGGCTCCTTAATCAAGGAATATATTGCTAAAACCTTGTTAATATTAACTCAATGGGAAGACTCTTTGGCAGTCTCATAATCCAATCCAATCTCATTTTTCCTGAGAAATGGGAACAAATAATGCCTACCTAATAGTGTTGTTAGAATTATTAAACAATATTAATGCATCTCCACATAAACATATTGCTCTCCCCATCTTTACCAAGCTGATATACTTTACCTCCATTTCTACAAACTTTCCTAATCATCTGTACCTTTACACAGCAACACCCTTTTGAAAGATTTCTGTATTTGGTATTTTTAATTACTCTTCATTTTTTGTTAAACTCACTCTAATAAGTCTGAACCCCTTCAAAGAAACTGCTCTTAGCATATCTGTAATGATGTCCACATTGCCAGTAGTAAATGCTCAGTCTTCATCTTGTCAGTGATATCTCTTTCTCTCCTAGAAACAGTTTTAGTTTTGTAGTTACCGGACTGTCATGACTTCCTTCCTACATCATAGACTGTTTCTTCTCAGTATCTTTTACTTCTTCCCTTTAATCTCTCCAGTTTCTTAACTTTGGAATGCCTCTAAGCTCTGTTTTTATACACTTACGTACCCAGCTACACTCTAGATGGCCACGTCCAGTGACATGCTTTTAAATATAACTTATACACTGATAAAATCCATTTTTTCTTTATATCCAATATTCCTTGAATTCTCTAGACTTGTATACCCAGAGTTTTATGGACATCTCTAGTTGAGCATCTAACACACATCTTAAACTTAAACCAGAACATAATTGAACTCCTGAGCTCCCTTCCTACACCTTCTTTATCCAGACTTCTCCCCTTCTCAGTTAATGGTTACACCAATCTTCCAGCAACTCAGACCCCAAAGCTTGAAGTCAACTTTGCTATATCCAGTTGGAAATCGTTTTGGTCCCAACCTAAATTAGAGCCAAAGTAGACTTATTATGACTCTGATTGCAAGCCACCATCTTTCTCTCCTAGATTATTTCTATAACTTCCTAAATGATTTCCCTGCTCCTCTTCTTGTCTCCTTATGTTTCTTTTCAATGCAGACATATAGCAATTTAAAAATAACTATGTCAGATCCTGCACTTGATCAGCTCTGATTTCTGCAATGATTATACTATAGTCAAAGTGAAATGGAATGTTCTTGAAAAGAGTGGTCTTTGATGGAGGGGAGGGGTGGGAGGGGTGGGGGGGAAGGGAAAAAATGGCAGAATGAATCAAACAACATTACCCTATGTAAATTTATGATTACACAAATGGTATGCCTTTACACCATGTACAGAGAAACAACATGTATCCCATTTGTTTACAATAAAAAAAAAAAAGAGTGGTCTTTGAATCCCATATGCTCTGACTTTACTTTTTGTACTTCCTTTCCCAACACTATTCCCCTTTCTCATATGTCTCTAGCTGCACTGGCTTCCTTGATGTTTATAGAAAACCTCTGGCACCTCTGCCTTACAATCTTGGTACTCTTGCTTCCATTCCCTAGAGTGAGTTTCCTCCAGATATCAGCATAACTTGCTCCTCTCTCTTTCATGTCTTTGTTCACTAGACTCACTCTTTAAAACTGCCACTTTAACCACTCCTCCTTGTGATTTATTTTAACTGTGTCCATCACCCTCTTAGATATTGCACCATTTACATCTCCAACTAGAACTTAAGCTCCATTAGGGTGAAGAATTCTGCTCTACTTGTTCACTGCTGTATTTTCAAAATAGTGTCTGACACTGAATTAGTGATCAATAAATATTTGTCCATGGAATGAAAATAAATAGGAAAGCAGTTTGTTTAATATAAAGGACTATAAAAACAGAGGTTATCATGATTATTCCTGGTATTATAGGAAATATTATTAAAGTAACGAAGCATCCCTCTAACTACCCTTATCTACTACCTTTTCACTTAGTTATCATTAGCCTGCCTTGCTATTTGAACGCAAACCTTTTGAGAGCAAAAACTATTAAGAATCAGGCCTAGTCTATGTCAATTGACAATACAGTTCAACTTTGTTTTTAACCATCGTGTCTCATTGAGAAGGAGCATGTTCACGAGAAACACTAGAAAATTAAAACAATGCTTATGAATCAAAATTCAGACTTAAAGCAGGTTTTTAGGAAGCAGATTTTGTGGGTGAGTTTACTTAAAAATGAGTCTCATATCAAACTTTCTGAAAGCTAAGCTTCCTTGACAAGAAAAAGCACTGGATGTGACAGAGAATTTGCATAGTAATAATGCTGAGTGAGGGTGGGGATGCTCAGAAACAGCATTCTCATGCTTATTGACTGTTTCTCATCACTGTTACATGATTCTAAACTCATTTTTATCAGATACTATGTACAGAATTTTAAATACTTTGGATAAATGCATGGGTAAATTTGAGGGATAGGCATCCAGTATACCTTATATTTATTTTGAAAGCCCTAAACAGCCCTGGCAGAAATATTCTGAAATGCAGTCTGATAAAATTATTATTTTAAGAATGGAGCTTAGAAGAAAAGATTCACAGTTTTCTTTTCTTTTCTACTGTAACCACAGCAACCTCAATTGTGACTCCCTATTTGATGCCTTCCATCAACCACTTAAGCTTTCATGGAAAAATAAGGGGAAAATTAAACCCGATAGCATCCTTCTCTCCCTCTCAGTTGTTATTCCCTGAGTTCTGCATTCAAGTATTTCCAGAGCTGGGAATGTATTGACACTGTCTTCTCTCCATTTTCCCTGAGTTTTCTCTGACCCTGATTTTCCTAAAGCATGGATGTGAGCTTGCTTTTTCTCTGCTTTAAGTCTCCCAATAGTATAGTATGCATAGCCAGGATGGACTACAAGGCCTTCCATGATTCTACTTCTGAAGGGGATGAGGATGAGGATGGTAATGATGACAGCATCTATCATTTCTTGAACACCTTCTTCAGCATCTATGAAGATATTTTAGATGCCTTTTTCCTTTTAGGTTTCACAGGAACCCTACAAGGGTAATTATTATTCTCCTCTTTAACAAATGACACTCAGATATGTTAATTAGCATGTTCAAAGTCACCTAGCTACTTAGTGGTAGGTCAGTGCTCTAAGACACCGCTTGTCTGACTTCAAAGCTCATGTTTTTCCCTTTGTGATCATAACTTACAGCTTAGCCAGATGAATCTTCTTAGAGTTCCCCAGATACTTCTCAAGGTTTCTATATCCCTATGCCTTTGTGCAGTTTGCTCCCTCTGTCTGAAACACTGTCTCCCCTTGATCACTTGGAAAGTCATTTTCACCCATCAAACAACTAAAGCACACCATTCTCTCTGAAGCCCTCCCTGCTTTCTTTCCTGCCTGGAGCCATTTAGGTAATCAACTCCCTCTACTGCCTTCAGTGAATCCTGTGTATAACTCTATTACAACACCTAAATTATCACATTAATGATTAAGGTTTGCATATTTGACTCAGTTTTTGGACTCTAATTTCCCTTAGGGCAAGTGTCATGAATTATTCCTTTAAATATTTTAGGTACTTCATAAAAGTAATTTTGAGTAATTCCAAAACATTATAATCCAAGTATAAGAAAGATACTTTGGAAACAGTTGTAGTTTGCATGTTTTATACATTACACCACCTGCTGTTGAGAGATATTTATATCTTCTTCATCATGGAAACCCTATTTATTTCTTCAATGAACTCTTTGGATATCTCTGAATCTGAGGACTCCAATTGCCTGTTGTTCTATGCTAACAAAGCTGATTCCTTTTTTTTCTTTTTTTTTAGATTGTCATCTACCTACTTTTGCTCATATGACTAATGAAAGGCCTCACATCTGTTGGTCCCTCTTTGGTGATTGAGACTCACAGGTCTGTCTAGTTTCACTGGGGAAAAAAAAAGCAATGGCTTTGGTTTTTTTGGTTAGCACAGAAATTTCCAGATAGATTAGGAGAATGAGCAACCATTAGTGAAGGCAGTGTGTTGCTCAGGGAAATATTTTTTAGATGGTGAAAGGAGAAATCATGTTAAATACTTATGCCTGGTTATATTCTATCATCTTTTCCTTGATTGAAAGGTTTGTGCTCTTAGGAAACACATCCACACTTGGTCTAGCATACATCTATTTCCAGTGTCTTTTTTTTTTTTTTTTTTCTTTTTAGCAAAAGGAACCTCCTGTTCTCCAATGTCTCTAAGTCAGAGGTACAAGAAATTGTCCTGCCTCTGTTATTTGGAATAGAAAAGAGATAGTGTTGCTAGGAAGGTCGACCTATTTGATTAGTAAACTTTAGACCATGATCTATCTCTATTTTTGCATCTTAAGTTTAAAAATTAACTCTACCCAGTAGTAGGATTGCTGGATCATATTGTAGTTACAGTGTGTTTTGAGGACCTTCCATACTGTTTCCCACAGAGTATACTAGAATTCTAATTTATATTCCCACCAACATTGTATAAAGAACTTATCTCTTGTCTTTTTGATAATAGCCATTCCAGTTGGAGTGAGGTGATATTTCATTGTGGTTTTGGTTTCTATTTCCCTGATGATTAAGGATGTTAAACATTTTTTTTTCACATAGCTATTCATCATTTGTGTGCCTCCCCTCCCATTACTGTGTCTCTATCCAAAGGAAATGAAGTCAAGGAGACCTTTTACATTCCCAAGTTTACTGTAGCAATATTTATAATAGCCAAGAAATGGAAAAACCTAATCATCCGTCGGCAGATGAATGAATAAAGAAAATGTGGTCCGTATACACAACGGATACTATTAAGCCATAAAAGGATAAAATACTGTCATTTGTGACAATATGAGTGGAACTGGAATTCATTATGTTATGCAAAATAAGAAGCACAGAAAGACAAATACTGCATAATCTTATGTATTTATCCAAAAAACATGATTTGATAGACGTAGATAGTGGTTACCAGAAGCTTCAAGTGTATGGAGAGGAAGGGATGGGGAAAGGTTGGCCCACAGATACTAAGTGGTAAATAGAGAAATAAGTTCAGGTGTTCTGTTGCACAGTAGGATGACTATAGATAATAAGAATGTATTGTATATTTTTAAAAACTAGAAGAAGAAAGGATTTTGAATATTTTCACCACAAAGAAATAATAAATATTTAAGGAAGTAAATACAACTACCCTGATTTAACACTGTACAATGCATACATGTATAAAAACACATGATACCCCATACATATGTACATTTTACATGTTAATTTAAAATAAACTGTAAATTTTATTCTATAACTGCTGATAAAAGGATAAAATATTTACTGCAGGAGCTGAGGTTGTGGCTCAGTGGTAGAGCATTTACCTACCATGTGTGAGGTCCTGGGTTCCATCCTCAGCACCCCATAAAAATAAAAATAAGTAAGTAAATGAAAGGTCTTGTGTCCACCTACAACTAAAAACTATATGTTTTAAAAATATTTACTGTAATCAATGAAGCTCATGTTGTAATTCCTGCTGTATTCAAGAAAAAAAGGAAAACTATTATCTTAAATTTATCAGTTTTTCAAACTATTGAGGATTATCTAGACATATGTATCAATTTCAGAAATAATTTATAAATACATACTATAAATCTGACACAGTGTTAGCTGCTGTAATTACTAAAATAAATGAAATTGAATTTTTTGCTCAAAAATATTGAATTCTTGATGAAACAGACATGCAGACAGATAATTATAATACAATGTAGAGACCATTGAAATATAGAAATATAGTATCTCATTATAGGGTGGATCAGTCCTTCCTGAATCATCCTAAACAATAAAAACAAACCAATGAATCTTTTTCTGTTGTCTAATGGATATGAGGTCTCCTGAGATCTAGACCCTAAATACTCTGCTAAACCTATTTCTTTTTTTTTTTTTTTTAATTTTTTTTTAGATGTCAATAGACCTTTATTTTATTCATTTATTTATATGTGGTGCTGAGGATCGAACCTAGTGCCTCACACACGCTAGGCAAGCACTCTACCACTGAGCCACAACCCCAGCCCTGCTAAACCTATTTCTTAAGGAACTATTTTAATACCCCATGTTTTAGTTCTACCAATATATTATTCTTGCAATAATCCTTCCTTCCTTGCTCTGAATTTAATTACAATATTATTAGACATTTTCAGTACATATGTGTGTGAATGTGTGTGTGAATTTTGATTACTTAACTAGATTTCAAATGATCAGTGAAACAAAAAATCTATGACTTGTGTTTATTCTAAATTCAGTCTATGTCCTGTCCCAATAGATAACAGTGCTAACTGTAGATAAAATTTCTCTATAAAATATTCTGAAAGTGAAAACAAAAGAAAGTAAAAATGATAAGAGAAGGAAAAGTTAGAAAAGGAAAGGAAAGAGAGAATAGTGTTTGGCTGCAAAGACTGAGTGATGTCCATTACAGTTATCTGTAGTCACATGTGGCTATTTAAGTTTAAATTTAATAAATGTATTAAATAAAAATTGAGTTCCCCAGCCAAAATAGCCACATTCTGAGTCCTTAATATTCATATTCACTCAAGGCTACTGTACTGAAAAATGGACAACATGCCCATCGTTGGAGAAAACTATTAGCATTGATCTACAATATGCAAGTCAATGCTTCTTTTCAGTATTGTGTCCCCAAACTTTTAATAACCTTCAGATATTCTAAAAGCAGATGAAATTCTAAGTTAGTGTCTCAAGTAGTGTAATAAAAGAAGTTTGTATGGAAGTTCAGCCTGTGTTGAATTAATGGTCTATATGTAATAACTTCCCATCCACCTTTTCACAGTGGAGAACCACATTTCAATAAAGTAGACCTGCTGTGTAGTCCCATCCATACTTTTTCAAGCACCAATTATTTATGAGGGATTTGTTTGTACAAAATTGAATACATCTCAAATGAAGCTAAAGTAAGACTGATGGATTTTTGTAAATACATACAAAGTTTCATATTCATTTGACTAACATGAGTTACCGTGAATACTTAATCCATAAAGGATAACCTGTAAACAAATGAGAGGCAGAAAGTTAAGTCTGCTTCAGGTGCCAACATGAATGTATAAAATGAGAATGTATAAAAGAGAGAAAAGATTAAACCTTATGAGGATCTTGAATAATCGTATGTTTTTAGGCAGAAAATCACTAAACCAGTATTTTTATTTTATGATATACTCAAAGCTAATAACATGTTTAATAGTGGACATACTCTATAGAAATAAACAGTTAAAGGAGGTAGTTGTTTTAATAAGAATGAGCTCAAACCTTAGATCTTAGTAAATGTCAAAATACTCCCAAAGAATTCTAATCTTGAGAAAATAAGATTTAAATATATGTTAATGAAGTTCTTCTTTGCAGGGAGTTGTTATAGACCAAGTTAAAGTGACTTTTACGTTAAGTTATTTAGATGAGTGTTATTTCAAGGATCACCAGTAAATAAGTGACAAAAGAGTTGAGGGTCCTTTTATTGTGAAAGAAAGAAGGTAAATTAAAATATAGTACTTTGAAACATTGAATCTGAATTTTAAGAATATGATTATACTCACAGTGATAGTTCTGAAATGTGAAGTAGTTAATAAGGTCATCCTAAATCAGATACAGCTTTTAGTGTTGAATGTAGCTCTTGTAACTTCTGTGTACAATATTAGACAAACTAAAAGGGTAAGCTTGCACATACTTTAAGTGCTCAGGTTGACTACCTAGATGTTTTAAAGTAACTTGTATCTTGTATTATAGTTCAATATTCTTTTGTTTTATTCTAAAAGAATATAGATGACAGTAATTTGTAATGGATATTCTTCAGGGCATTGTGCAATTTTATTATGTTTCTGAAATATTCACAATAATCTAGTCTTCTAAACTTACTCCCTTTATCTGAATTAGAAATAATGGTGGACTTATTTTTCTTTCTTCCTCTGTCTCCTCTTCCTCTCCTTTTTCTTCCTTTCTTTTCATGAAGAATTAGTGAATACCAACTCTGTGTCCAAACTATGGTAGATGGAAGATCACTGGCTATAAACCAAAAGCAGGTGTTCTTTACCTTCTTTGAACTTAGAATGCACAAAGAGATAAACACAGATACAATGCTCATGTTAAAGAGGAAAATTAATATCACAATTAATATAATTTGTACCTGCCAGAGTAATCCATTAATATTCTCTAAATTGGGCATCGTTTGCCCTCTTGTTACTTATTTTTTCCTTATAGTTCGTAGGTAGGCATTGTAAGTAGAGAAACTCAGACGTAAAAGATTAAGAGATTTGCACAAATTCAAAACCAGTTGATACTAATACATCTAATGATTGAACATGTTGCAATATGTGATCCAAAATAGCATTTCCAAGTCTTGATAAAGAATGGAAATGGGATATCATTTGCAATCAAGAGAAAATTCAAGTCAATTTGCTTTGGAATAAACAAAGGGTTAAATTACCTCCCTGGTAAAGAGTCTAGAGGGATGGTGTGGTTCCCTGCCCCCATCCCTGCCCCCATCCTGAGCTCTTACTTCTGCTTTTTCTCTTGCTGGCATCCCTCATACTGATCATGGTTTCAAAACAGCACATCACACAACCAGAGAAAGCAGAAACGTTTTTAGAAACCCCAGTCAATCTGGTAATCCTTTGGAGTCTGAATTGGATTTTATGTTTTTCCAGAGAATGCAGGGCACAATAGCAAAGTAGGGTGGTCCTTAGAAGCTAATAGAAGTACTCTTGACAAAAAAAAAAAAAAAAAAAAAAAAAACAAGGAATAATAGAAGTTGGGAGGTAGCCAATATTGATTCCTTTTAATATACATTGCAGTGCATTGAATATCAAATACCAATAGTCAAGCTTTGAAGGTGAGAACATAAAGGGTCATACTCTTAAAACAAGCTTGCTCTTATGGTCCTTATCCTATAAGAAAAAAAAAAGAGTTGTTATAAATATTATATTACACATATTCTACGACTTCATCTGCCATTTGTCTACTTATTTTTTCTTTATAGTTCCATTGTACATAGAAAAACTCAGATATAAAATATTAGGAGATTTACCCAAACTGAAAACCAGTTGATACTAGTACCTGTAATGATTGAAGGTTGTTATGTGTGATCCAAAATATCACTGCCATATCTTAATAAAGACTGGAAATAAATATATATATATATATATATATATATATATATATAGTGCTTCGCGTACAATAAGCAACCATTGTATATCAGTTTCCATAGACTCTCATGTTGTTCTTGTTTAGTTATTAAATAACTGTTTGACTTTGATCAATTTTCTGAATCTCTATGTGTTCGAGGTTTTTTTTTAATCTCAGAAATTTAGGTTACTGAGATTCTACTATGTAACTAAAGATGTTGTAGGGCAAATAAACCATGTTAATGCATATGAAGTCACATGGATAAACCCTAGACTAATGGGAAGTATAATATCATAAAATGATGAATAATACAGAAGCTACAAAACTTGATTATCAAATATTGGGAAAATATATTTTTCACAGGTCAAGTAAAATTGAAGACTACAAGTAGCTAGCAAATAATTTCCTCAAATATTACTCTTACCTTAGAACTATCTGTTCCCTTTAATCTAATTTTAAAAATATTCATTTGGTAGCTGTAGATGAGTAGGGTGGAATTAAATTCAGTACATTTTGCAGAGCAAAATATTCTCCTCAAGGGGCACAAGAGCGATTCTTATCCACGCATCAGCAAGAGCAACAGAGGGTCAGTGCTGGGTGATTCAGTGGGGCAGGGAGAGTTGGCTTGTTGAGAACTTGTTCCTAGGTTAGATTTCACTCAGGTCCATTGTGAAGTTTGAAAATGTAGTAATTTGTTTTTGATTCACCCAGCCTTTTCTTTTCTGGCATTTAAGTGTTATCTTCATTTCCCTGAAGAAGCAACAGGGAAATGAACTGCAACAAATACTGTTTATTGCTGGAGTCCTAGAGAATGGTTTGGGATTAGAAGAGTTGCTGATATTCTTAACGACTCATCTCTCCAATGAACAAAGGAGCAGAAAGCTCGTTGACTGTTAAAAACAACAATTATGATTTTAATATTAAATTGCCTGAGCGAAGTGGTTTGAGTTCTTTAAAGGGAAAAAAATAACAAAATGAATCAAACAGCATTACTCTATGTAAATTTATGATTACACAAATGGTATGCCTTTACGCCATGTACAAACAGAGAAACAACATGTATCCCATTTGTTTACAATAAAATAATAAACAAACAAACAAACAAACAAAAAAGAGATAACATATATTTTGACTAAATAAATCCATAAAGATAAACCATAGTTCTAAAAATTGTTAAGGAAGGACCTGAAGAAAAACTAATTTCATGTCTCAGATGACAGCCTTGGACTAGATGGTTAATGTTTTTAAATTGATCTTTGAATAGAACCCTGAGGCATAAATCCAATTAAGATTTATATGGATGTATGCATGGAAATCAAATAGATTTTCCCTATATTTTATCAGAACTTGAAACCCTTGTAGAATTTAAGTTTTTTAAAATGTACATGGATGAGTAGTTTTAGATTTTCCAATTACGAGTTGCTTAAAATAATTTTGTAATAATAGCATTGTTTTTTACATCTGCTGAGTGCTAGTACATCTGGTTATAAATAATTCAGTTATATTTTAAAGTATTCTACTAAAAATTCATATGAAGATAATATTATGTCCAAATTAGTCTCTTTTAAATTTCTTTCTCTCATTTTTCTTGCTAATTGACTTACTGTATTTCCCCCTCTCTTACATGTGAATATAGCACCATTATTTTATTGTTAAAGAAATAATTTCTTTAATGGATCAAGATGAAGAAATGGCTCCAAGTTAAAGTGTCAGACCTAATTCAATCAGAAAACAAATCTCATAAACCAGAACCAGGAATTCAAACCACAGATTTCTGTCTTTTCTACCGCATATTACCATGTATAAATGAGCCTGGAAATAATTTAAGTTACTCTTTTCTCAACATATAATTCCAGATTATATCATCTGAAAAAGAGGCTCTTTTTTCCCTAATTAGACTGGGATATGGCACACTACCACTCATTTCACTTTTAGATGGTTCTAAACTTTTAAATTTTTTCCTATAGAAAGCTGACAGTTGCTGATGTACAGCACTCATTCATTTATTGTACATTTATAGTCTGGTACCAAAAGAAGTACATACTTCCTCCTTCAAAAGGTATAAGTCAGCTCTCATAAAGTCCTCACCTCCCCCAACTTGACATCTGCTTTTTCAAGTCAGTACAGTTCCATTCATCATCCTTTTTGTCTTGAATGCAATGGACCCTCTAGGAGAATCTGTTGAAATGAATTGAAATGATTTATTTATAGAGTGTTTACCATGATTCTTAAATATAATTCTTCAATTATCCACTTGAAATTTTACACCAGGAACAACAACATCAAAAATAACAATAAACACGACTTTAATCAAATTCGAAATTTTCCCCACCTTATTTATTTATAGTGTGTCTTAGGAAACGTGTAATTTATTTCTTCATTTTTTAAAATTTATTTTTTAACTGATACAAGACAACATGAAAAGTATAAGGTTACCATGTTTTGAAATATGGTTACGTTGTATAATGTTTACATCAGGTTAAATGTATTTATCTCCTCAAACATTTATCATTTCTTTGTGGTGAAAGTTTCAAAGTCCTTTCTTCTACCTTCTGGAAATGTACTGCCCATTTTTGTTATCTATAGTCATCCTACTGACACATCTGAACTTCTCACGCCCATCTAGCAGGAAGTTAGCATCCATTGCTCAGCCTCTTCCCATCCCTCTCCTTGGCCTGTTAACCATTCTAGTCTCAACTTCTGTTAGATCAACTCTTTAGATTCCATGTACAAGTGAGACCATGTAGTATTTGTCTTTCTGTACCTCGTTTGTTTCATTTAACAAAATAATAATGATCTCCAGTTCTAGCCATGTTGACACAAATGACAGGATTTTGTCCCTTTTTGTGGCTGTGTATTGTTTGTGTGTGTGTCACATATTCTTTATCCATTCATCAATTGATGGGCACTTAGACTGTTTCCATGTCTTGGTTATTGTGAATAGTGAACACAGAAGTGCAGGTGTCTCTTCAACACACTGACTACATTTCCTTTAGATATGTATCCAGTGATGGGATTGCTGGGTAATGGTAGTTCTATTTTAATTTGTTGAGAAACATCCTTCTGGTTTTCCATAATAGTCATGCACTTTTCCATTCTCACCAATGTTGGGCAGGGATTCCCTTTTCCGCACATATTTGCCAGCACTTGTTATCTTTAGTCTTCTTGATAATTAGTCATTTGTGCTGGAGTGAGGGGATATCCCATTGTGGTTTTGACTTCCATTTTCCTAATGATTAGTGATATTGAATGTGTTCTCAGGTACTTTTTGGCCATTTGTGTGGACTATTTTATTTCCTGTGGTTTTGAGGTACTGTTCAAAAATTTCTTGTCCATTCCAATAAAGTATTTCTTGTCCATTCCAATGAAGTATTTGAGAGTTTCATAGTTTTTGGTCTTACATTTAAGTCTATAATACATTTTCAGTTTTTTAGAGATTGGGTGTTGGTGATTGAACCTGAGGCCTCATGCATAGCTAAGTAAATACTATGCCAATGAGCTATATAATCCCAGTCTTCATTTTTAATTATGTGGTTGGTGAGATTCAGAGGTTTAGTTTCATTTTTCTTCTTATGGATATACAATTTTCCCAGCCCTATTTGTTGAAAAGGTTGTCCTTTCTCCAGTACATGTTCTTATATCTTGGTTGAAAATTAGTTGGCTATATACACATGTGTTTACTTCTAGACACTATTCTGCTCCATTCACCTATGCATCTGTTTTTATGACAATACCATGCTGTTTTGATTACTACAACTTTGTAGCCTTTTTTGAAATCTCATAGTATAATGCTTTCTGTTTTGTTCTTTTGCTAAAGATGTTTTTGGTTGCTGAAGATTTTTTGTGGTTCCATGCAAATTTTGAATTATTTTTCTAGTTTTATGAAGAATGGTATTGGAACTTTGATAGGGATTTCATGGAATCTATAAATTGCTTTGAGTAATATGAACATTTTAACAATACTGACTTCTAAATACATGAAAATGGGTTGTCTTCACTTTTTAAAAATGTCCTGTTAAATTTCTCTCATCAATGTTTTGTAATTTTAATTGTTGAGATTTTTCATCTCTTTGGTTAAATTTATTCTAATTTTTTGTAGCCATTAAACATGGGATTGTTTTATTTATATTTTAAACAGTTCACTGTTGGCACAAAAAAATAGTACCTATTTTTTTTTTTTTTTGAGTTTGCATCCTTTAACTTTGCTGAATTCATTTATTATTCCTAATAGTTTTGGTGAGGATTTTAGAGTTTTCTGTACATAAAATCATGAAATATGCAAAAAGTGACACTTTGACTACTTAATATCCAGTTCAAATACCTTTTATTTCCTTGTTTTGTCTGACTACTCTGACTAGGACTTCTAGAACTATACTGAGTTAAAGTGGTGAAAGTGGGCATCCTTGTTTTATTCTAGCTCTTAGAAAACTTTCAATTTTTTTCTCATTTCATATAATGTTAACTGTTAACTTGTTATAAGTGGTCTTTATTGTGTTGAGGGGCATTTGTTTCCAGAAATATCTTAATGTCCTTCTAGATTCCTTTCTTGACACATTGGTTCCTCAAACATGAATTGTTTAATTTTCATGCATTTGTAAAATTTACAAATTGTTCTTGTCCTTGATTTCTAGTTTTATTTCAGAAAAGGTACTCAAATATGATTTCAATTTTGGTTAAGACTTGTTTTGTAGTCTGACATGTAATCTATCCTGGAAAATATTCCATGTGCTGGTGAGAAAAATGTCAACTATTTGATGGAATGTTCTGAAGATGTCTGTTAGGTTCATGTGGTCTGGGATGCAATTTAACTGTTATTGCTTTGTTGATTTTTCACTCTGAATTCTGTCCTTTACTGAAAGAGGGGAGTGGGGTTAAAGTCCCTAACTCTTATTGTACTGGAGTCTATCTCTCCCTTTAGATCTATTACTATTTACTTTTTCTATTTGGATTCTTTGATATTTGGTTGCACATACATTCATAATCGTTACTTCCACTTGATGATTGACCCCTTAATCACTATATAATGACACCCTTGTGTCTTTTAAGTGCTTTTGATTTAAAGTCTCTTATGTGTAAGTATGACGACTTCTGTTTTCTTTTGGATTCCATTTGCATGGAGTATCTTATTCTGTCCCTCCAATTTCAGTGTACCTGTATCCTTAGAGGTGAAATGAGTTTCTTGTAAGCAGCATGTAGTTGGGTCTGGGTTTTTTTGTTTTTTGTTTTTTGTTTTTTTAATCCAGTCAGTCACTCATGTCTTTTTTTTTTTTTTTTTGGTGGGGGCACAGGTTCTGGGGATTGAACTCAGGTGTACTCAACCACTGAGCCACGTCCCCAGCCCTATTTTGTATTTTATTTAGATACAGAGTCTCACTGAATTGCTTTGTGCCTCACTGTCGCTGAGGCTGACTTTAAACTCACAATCCTCCATCTCAGCCTCCTGAGCTGCTGGGATTACAGGCAGGTACCACCATGCCCAACCACCCATGTCTTTTAATTGGAGAATTTAATTCACTTACATTTTAAGGTATTATTGATAGGAAAGTTATTACAACCACATTGTAGCTTTACTAATTTTGTGTAGTTTTCTTTTACTTTCTCCCTCTCTTACAGTATTACTTTGTGGTTAAGCAATTTATTCTAATAATATGTTTTGATTCTTTGGTTTGTCTTTTATAGATTTTTGCTTTCTGGTTACCTTGAGGCTTACAAAACACATCTTTTGATTATACCAGCTATTTTGAAATATAGAACCTATCACAATTGTAAAGGTAAGACCATAAACAAAGAACAAGAAAAAATTAAACTAATAAAAATTATCCACTTATACTTCCTTACTCCCCACATTTTGAACTTTATTTGGGGGGATACTGAGGATTGAACCCAGGAGTGCTTAAACACCAAGCCACACCCCCAGTACATTTTATTTTGAGACAGCATCTTACTAAGTTGCTCAAGGCCTCAATAAGTTGCTGAGGCTGGCTTTGAACTTGTGATCCTCCTGCCTCAGTCTCCCATGCCTCTGAAATTACAAGCATGCACCACTGCACCCAGCTCACATTCATAATTTTTGATATTCCATTTTATATTTTTATATTGCCTATCTTTTATCATATTAATATAGCAATTACCTTTTTAGTTTTCCTTCTAAAAATATGGTTTATGCAACCTACTTATATCATTAGATATTAAATTTGTGTAATTATTCCCACTAGTGAGTTTTATACCATATGATGTTTTCTCCTTATTCATTAATATCTCTTTCTTTCAGTGTGAAGAACTTCCTTTAAAGCAGTTCTTTTAGAACAGGAATCGGTGGAGATATAGTCTCTCAGCATTTATTTGTCCAGGAAAAATTTTTAAAATCTCACTTTCATTTCTAAAGGATAGTGTTTCTGGGGATAGTATTCTCAATTTGTTGCTGTTGCTCTTGCTTCAGTTTTGTGAAAATCTCATGCCCTTCTCTCCTCTCCTGGCCTATAAAGTTTCTGTTGAAAAGTCTCCCTTAAGGCAAATTGAGATGCTCCTATGTGTCATTTCTTTTCTGTTGAAGTCTTGAGAAACTTCTCTTTATCTGTCACCTCTGAGAGTTTGATTATAAGATGTCTTGGGGGCTGGGGAGATAGCTCAGTTGGTAAAGTGCTTGTCTTGCAAGCACAGGGCCCCGGGTTCCATCCCTAAGTACCGCAAAAAAAAAAAAAAAAAAAAAAAAAAAAAAAGATGTCTTGGAGTAGAGGTGGTTGAGTTAAATTTGACTGGTGATCTCTGACCTTTCTGTACCTGAATATTTATTTCCTTCTCTAGGTTTGGGAGGTTTTCTATTATTAATTTTTTTAAAACAAGATTTCTATGCTTAGCATTCTTAAATCCTACATGAACCCCAATAACCCAAATATTTGGTTATTGGTATATCCATGTTGGCCCCAATTGCTATCAGTTTACTTCATTCCTCTTCATTCATTTTTTTTTTCTTTTTATCCCCCAAATGTGCATTTTCAAATATTCTGTCTTCAAGTTCACTGATTCTTTATTCTGTTGGCTATCCTGCTATGATACCTTCTGTCATCTTCTTGATTTTTTTGAGTATTTTTTTCAGTCCAAGAATTTCTGTTTGATCTCTTTAATTGTTTATATCTCCTTGTTAAGTTTTTTCTGTTTGAGGATTGAATCATTTCTTTGCGTTTCCTTTAAGTGCATTGAATTTCCTTGAAACTTTCTCTGAAAGTTCTTCCATACTGATTGATATCTGTTCAGTTTCTGGCACCTTATTTTGACTATTAGGTGAAGTCATTCCCTAAAGTTCTTAAAGTTTGTTGGTATGTGACATCTTTGGAGCATTGAAGGATTAAGTAGTTATTTCTGTCCTCCATGTCTGGCTTTGTTGTGCTTGTATTTCTAGAAATTCTAAGTAGGTTTCTTAGTTTTTTTTTTTTTTTTTTTTTTAAATCTGTGTTTATTTCCACTGTTTTAATATTGGATGGTGTTTGGGTTCAGATTTGCTAGAAGTCTACTATTGGTGTGTTATGATTCTTTTAGTAGTACACTGTTGGTGTGCTGTTAGGAAAGAACCAGGAGAATACTTAATAAGAGTAGACTGACCCCGAAGTCTTCTCTTGTTTCCAGTGCAGGCCCAGATGCCTTATCCCCAGGGGTCCTGTACCCCTCATTCGAGGGTACTTTCTTTCTCCCAGCTCTGGACTCAGAGTTGAGGGAGGTATAGTAGATTTAGTTAGCTGCCTGGCCTGTGATCAGGCATTGTAGTATTATGCCTGACTCTGGACAAAATTACCTGGAATAGACTAGCATCATACCTATGGTCAACAATGCTAACAAGTGTGTCACACCAAGCCATACAGCCTGCCAAACCCAGCACACCTATGGGGTAGAAACAAGGCCTTCTCTGTTGTGGACTGTCCCCTGCTAAGGTAGACTTGTGGCCCACAACCGCTACAACAAACCACTGGAGATTCTAGCTGCAATAGAAGTCTTACTAGGGCATCCAGTCTTACTGGATGTTTTCCTTTAGCATTGGAGTTGTTTCAGATTCTCCATCAATAGGTTAGCCTGGTAACGGAGGCATTAGAATTTTCCCAGTGTTAGGTTTCACCAACCCACCACTGAGTTCCCTGGCAAAGTCTTATGCATATTATTTTGTCCTACCCATAGTGAATGGGGTCTTATGCCATCCTATACTGACCCAGGTTCAGGTAGTATTGGTGAAGTTAGACCCTTGACCACCTAGGCTGGCACAGATGGATCATGCCTGAGTCTCACAGCTGAAGAACATGCATAGTCTCAGGGATGCACTTAGGCTCATACTACAACTGGTGGTAATATAGGCCAAGAAACAAGTCTGTCTCACTGGGTTGCAGATCTCTGGCTGGTCCTGAAACAGTTCTAGAGTCTGTGAGCACTGATCTTGTGAACGTTGTGCTTCCCAACTTTGGGGGACAGGTAGTAGAGAAAAGTAGAGAGAGTCCCTTGGCCACAAAGGCTGATGCTATACTGAGTTGACCCTGAGTCTCACAGATAGTGGGACCTTCACAGTCTCAGGAAGAGGGTGGGTATTCCCTATGCTCACTCCAAGGCTGGAAATGAGGAAGTGAATACTTGTGTCTGTTATGTAAGTGCACAGGTCTCTGCCAGATACTGTGGCCAGTCCAGAAGTTCAGTTTGTGACCTCTAGTCTCCTTAAGGGGACTTCACATTGTATGGAATGGTGTGTCTCACTGTGGCTGGCAAATTACTGGGATCTAAGACAAAGCCCTGTGCTAGCTTTAGTGCTCCACTCCCCAGGATTAGAATCTCGCTCCCAACTCTGCAATCTGAAGGTTGGGGGAGGGTTCGTGGAGGTAGTCAATCGTGTGGTCTAAAGAAGTTCTAGCAACTTAGTCTGCAGTTATTGGTTCAATTGTATGGGTTCCTGGGCTTTTGCCCAGTCATAGGTTTCAACTTGGTGGGACTAGAATTGGGTTGCAAGTCTAAGGCCTGGACTTAATTCTCTCTCCCTCCCACTAAGTAGGAACATCTCCTTCACATTGGGCTGCTTGCTTCCTGTCTTCTTCATAGGTCTTTTTTGTTTTGTTATTCTGAAATCAGGCCACTATGGTGTCTTACCTGATTTCCTTTGTTCTTGTGAAGGTAGTTTGGTGTTTGTGTCTATGCGGAGATCACCAGAGGACTTCCCTTGCAGTCACCTTGCTTTGCCTCTTACACAGTAAGGTTGTTAATTTATTCATCTTGATTGTGTTAAAGGTGGATAAATGTTCTTGCCTAGCATCCTTGGGGACATTAATATGCATTTGTCATCTGGCCGACTGTGCTGTCAGAGGTGGTCTTTTGTCATCTGATTGAGAGGATCCAACTATGGAGTGATCACAGGAATGTCTTCTTTAAATTCGTTAGTTATATGATACCTGATGCATCTTAATATTTACTACATAAAAACAATTAAATATTAAAGATTAGTCATAAGAGTCATGTGTCATGTGGTTTGTGGGTCCCTATCTTGCCCTGGTAAACTCTATTTATTACCTTCCAGAGCACTTGCTACTAGAATGTAGCCTGCTTGCTAGTCTCAAGTTTCTTCTTCAACTTGTTTTCCACATTGATGATAGATTTATTTTTAAAATATCTTTGTATATTTTGATATAGATAGAACTTGATCTAGACTCAAAAAAGTAGAATTCAGAGAATTGTCCAGATTATGTTGGACATTTGGTGTCAGGCTAAAAAAAGAGAGATATCATGTAGATAAGGGTAAGACATCATAAGTTTTAGAACAGGAAAGAAGAATGATAAAATATTTGACCTAGGAAGATCATTCTGAGAAAAATGAAAAAGAAAAAAATTCATGAAGGGTAAACTGGAAGTAATTCAATAGACATTTCTCACTTTGCTCTTTGTTCTACTACTGACCGGCCTGGAGCAAACAGTGTACAAATTTAATTTCCATTTGGTAGTCTATAAAACAGTTATGGTCTACTACCTTACAAAAGCAGGTATATGGGTTTTAGTGACATATAATAATACATTCAAAGAAAGGAAAAACAACAAACCATGGTGAAAGTACAAAGAACTCAAACTATTAATATTATCATGTAAATATATACACAGCTGGTGGTTTTCCACATGCTAGCTTTAAAAAATGTTTAGAATTAAAAATAATGAAAGTTAAAAAAAGTCCATATTCATACTCTGATTAAGATATGTGATGTTTAACAGGCATAACCTATTGCTTTGTTGATAACGATGGGCAAAAGGGAAGTTATAGGGTTTATGTGAGAATATAATAGAAAATAATCAAGATAATGAAACATCAATGGTACAGCTTTTATAATTGCCATTCAATTATAAATCCCATCAGTTTAATTTAAAGCGATACACAATACAATCACAAAACCAATTCAGGGTTACCATGGCAAATTCAAACACATAAAGAAAGCCAGCTGCGAGTCACTATTCCAAACATTCAATTATTAACTCAATCTGCTTCAGTTAAAGCACCAACTACTGTATTACACAGACAATTAATAACCACCACCAAATAGCCAAGTGGTCTGACACCATCCTCAGTGTCAGCAAATACTTTGATGGCATCATCCACACACCATCTTCCACCACAGGGTCACCAGAAAGAAAGTGAAAGGTTGATATATAAGGTAAATAGAAGTCAAAATCACAGAGTGTCAGATTATTATATTTTAAAGATACTTTATGCATAGGTTTATAGAATAGACGAATGAAGACTATTCTAACTCTCTTAGTGACAAGGAGTACCCTTATTTTTAAATAAATGGTTAAAGCTAAATAACAGTTCTAATTCAAATTTCATAATCAGGTCAATGTAATGAATTTCTTTCCACTTACATAATTTTTTAAAAATTGTTTTGCTTAAAGGCAACCACTTAAATGTTCCCTCCATGCTCTAGACTTTGTGGTGTGTGTGTTTGTGTGTGTGTGTGTGTAAGAGTGTGTGTATGTAAGAGAGAGAGTGTGTGTGTGTGTGTGTGTGTGTGCATGCTGACTTCAAGGAGCACAAGAGGCAGGGCTGATATTGAGCTTCACTAGCTTACAAACATCTTGACTTGGGGCTTTTGTGTGTCTTAATTACTGTTAGTTCCTGAGTCACACATAGCATAGATTCATACAAGAAAGTTGTTGAATAAATGAAAATAGAATTCTATCGAAGAAATATATTTCTGCCTTAAGCAATGCTGCTGGTTTCTTTTAGGGTTGGTGTATTTTATCACACTAAAAACAATTTTAAAAGGAAAATTCCCTCGATCTTTTTAATGTTTACTTTTCCTTTTAATTGACACATAAAATCATGCATGTATATGTAGTTCAGTGTGATAATTCAATACATGTATACAATGTACAATGACCAAATTAAGGTAGTTAGCATTTCCATTTCCTTGTTATTTCTTTATGTTATTTCCTTAGTTCCTCATAAAATATATGATTGGTTATGTGAACTGTAGTTGTTCTACTGGGGTATGAATGCTAGAGCTTATTTCCCTTGTCCAATTCTATTTTGGTATGTTATCCTCTTCTCCAGCACTCTTCACAACCTCTGGTCATCATTATTCTTTGAAGTCAATTTTTAGCTTCCACATGTAAGTGAGAACATGTGATCTTTATCTTTCTGTTTCTGGCTTATTTCACTTAATATAAAATCCTCCAATACCATAAATGTTGAAGCAAATGACAGGATTTCGTTCTTACTTATGGTTGGATGATATTCTATTGTGTGCATATACCACATTTTCTTTATCCATTTATCTACTGGTGGATACCTAGGTGGATTCTGGTCCTTAGCTGTTGTGAATAGTGGTGCAATAAACTTGAGAGTAACAATATACATTTTTAATTAATTTTATTTTTTATTTGTTCTTTTTAGATATTCCTTACAGTAGAGTATACTTTGACATATCATACATACATGGAGTACAACTTCCCAGTTTTATGCTTGTTCATGATATGGAGTTACACTGATCATGTATTTATACATGAACATATTCATTCTACATTCTTTCCTATTCCCATTCCCTCTCCCTTTCCTTCATTCCCCTTTGTTTAATACAGTGAACTTCTATTCTTCCCTCCGCCCTCCCCCACTTACAGTGTGTTTACATCCACATACCAGAGAGAACATTTGGCTTTTGGTTTTGGGGATTGGTTTATTTCACTCAGCACGGTAGTCTCCAGTTCCATCCATTTACTGGCAAATGCCATAATTTCATTCTTATTCACAGCTGAGTAATATTCCATGTGTATACATACCACATTTTCTTTATCCATTCATTTGTTGAAGGGCACCTAGGCTGGTTCCATAGTTTAGCTATTATGAATTGAGCTGCTATAAACATTGATGTGACTGCATCACTGTAATAAGCTGATTTTAAGTCCTTTTGGTATATATCAAGGAGTAGGATAACTGGGTTAAATAGTGGTTCTATTCCAAGTTTTCTGAGGAATCTCATACTGCTTCCATAATCGTACCATCAATGTAGGAGTGTACCTATTTTAGAGAAGGATCCATGTGCTGCTAAGAAGAAAGTGTATTAAATCACTGAAATATTCTATATTATGTCTTCTAGGTGTAAATTATCAATTGTATTTTAATTGTATTTTTTTAGTTCTAAAGCTTCTTTTTTGTTTGTTTGTTTGAAGAATCCATCTAGTGATGAGCAAAACCTGTTAAAGTTACCTAGTATTATTACCCAGTGTTATTGTGTTGTGATCTATTTGATTCCTAAAATCCTGAAGGGTTTGTTTGATGTAGGTAGATTGTCCATTGTTGGGGCATAAATATTTGAGGTTGTTGCATCTTGTTGATGTATAATTCTCTTAAGCAGTGTAAAATGTCCTTCTTTGTCCCCTCTGATTAACTTTGATTTGAAGTTCACTTTATCTGATATGCTTGTTTATGAGATCATGTGAATGATATGATTTTTCCCATCCTTTTACTTTCAGTCTGTGTATGTCTTTGCCTATGAGTTGATTCTCTTGAAGGCAGCATATTGCTGGGTCTTGTTTTTTAATCCAATCTGCCAGTCTGTGTCTTTTGATTGATGTGTTTAGGCCATTTACATTCAATGTTATTATTGAGATATGATTTTTATTCCCTGTCATTTTGATTTTTTTTTCTGGTTTTTAATTTGAATTAATGTTCATGTTGATTGACTATTCTTCTAGTGTAGTTCCTCCCATTGATAGTTTTCAGTTTTATTTTTCATTTCTTCTTCATGAAATCTTTGTTGAGTATGCTTTGTAGTGCAGGCTTTCCGGTTGTGAATTCTCATAATTTTTGTTTATCATGAAAGTTTTTTATTTCCTCATGAATTCTGAAGATTAATTTTGCAATATATAGTATTCTTGTTTGACATCCATTTTCTTTCAGAGTTTGAAATATATTATTCCCAGATATATTATTCCTCCTAGCTTTAAGAGTTTGTGTTGAAAAATATCAGCTGAGATCCAGGTTAGTTTCCCTCTAAATATGACCGATCATTTTTCTCTAGCAGCATTTAAAATTCTACCATTATTCTGTATGTTAGGCATTTTCCTACTGATGCGACTTTGTGAGGGTTTGTTGTAATTTTTTATGTTTGGGGTCCTGTATGCCTCCTGTATTTGATTTTCCATTTCATTCTTAAGGATTGGGGAATTTTCGGATATCATTTCATTGAAAAGATTGTGCATTCCTTTAGTTTGTACCTATAAACCTTCATCTATCCTGATGGTCTTTTCATATTATTCCATATTTCTTGAAAGTTCTGTACATGGTCTCTTAACATCTTTTCTCCATGGTCCACTTTATTTCCAGATCATATATTATGTCTTCATTGCCTGAAACTCTTTCTTTCAAATGGTCTAGTCTGCTGCTGATGCTTTCCAGTAAGTTTTTAATATGACTTTTTTTTTTTTCATTTTTAGGATTTCTGCTTGATTTTTTTTCAGAATCTCTGTCTCTTTATTGAAGTGATCTTTCACTTCCTGAATTTTCTCCCTTACATTATCCTTTACCTTGCAGATCAGTTTAACCATGAATGTTCTAATCTACTTCTCTGACACCTTTTCCACTGTGATGTCAGTGGATTCTGTTACTGAAATATTTTAGCTTGTTGGGGTGATTTGTTTCCTTGCTTTTATATGTTTTGTGTGTCTACACATTTAACAGCTGGTTTTGAGGCAGTAGAATTTCTACCCTGTCACTTATAGTGTCCTTGAAGGTTTTCAGTACCTCACAGTTTATGGGGAGACAGATAGAACAATAATGAATGCAAACAATTTACAGCATTAAACCAAAGAGTTCCTGCTGTAGCATCTACAATGTTAATTATCACAATAATCAGAAATGATAAGATTAGTTATTGCCCATGGTAAAAACAGTAAGTTTACAAAAGGGTTTACTATTTCAAGTGGTGAACAGTAATAGACCAGAAGTGATGTAGGGTATGATGATTGTGAGGCAAGAGGAGAGAAAACAGAATAAAAAATTAAAGAGTGAGTATGAAAAATGGTGGAAAGAGACAGACATCATTACCCTATGCACATGTATGATTACATGAATGGTATGAAACTACATTGTGTACAACCATAGAATGAAATGATGTACCCAATTTGTGTAAAATGAATCAATATGCAGTCTGTAAAAAAAAAAATTAAGTGAAAGCATGATCAATAGAGATTAGCTGTTAGCAGAGAGAAATAAAGTTGAGGGTAATAGATAAATGAAAGAAAAAAATACATAAAATTAAAATGCAAAAAAATAGAAATAAAGTATTACAAGAACAAAAGTGATATATTCTAATCATATATCTTAGTCCTCAAATACTTCTCCATGAAAAATAACTGCATTCAAAAATGCTAGGAATGAGAAAAATGAAATAGATATGAATATGTGTAAGTGCCCAGTTAAACTTATATTTAATAAGAGGAAAGAAGAAGATTTAGGGAGTAGAAAATGCTTTGTAAACTCAAGAGGTGAATAGGGCAAATGCAGAGGTGATGCAGGATGTGTTTATGAGGGGAGAGAAGAAAAAATAGAAGTAATAGAATTGAAGAAAGAATGAAAGGACAATAGAATTTGGCTATTAACAAGAAAAACAGAAATAAAGGGAAACAGGATTGTGAAAGAGGCAATAGAAAATCAATCCAAAATACACCAGTCAAAATCCCTAACATTTAAACACTACAGTACCAAAAAATAACAACCTTCAAGAAATGCCAGAAGTGAAAACTCAGAAGCAAATATGTATGTGTACAAATGCATAAATGTCCATCATGTATCAGTACACATTCAAAAACAAAACAACAGAATAGTCAATGAGAGTATATTCAGGTTGATGGTAACAAAACTGTCTTTCCACGCCTCGCCTTCCCTTCTTAGCAGGGTGGTATGGACAGCTGTGGAAGATGCTTCTGGCTTCACTTCCAGGGTATATTTGCAGCTGGATTCTATGAGATGAGTTTCTGGAAGTGAAGCTCCCAGGGGTGGGGATTAGGTTCGGTATTGCCTCAGCTGTTTTATTACATGGGGAGTTATCAGGCATTAATGAAATTACACACTGCTACCACAGTACCCCACTACTCCGCCCAGGGCACCACTCAGTGGAAAGGGGAGTAAGTCTTTTCACCAGTTCCGTTGTTTGGGAATACTGCCCTTTCTGGCTTCCCAAGGACGATCTCCAAGCACTGCGTTGGTCACTCCCCCTGTTCGGAGTCTCCAGCCGCTGCCCGCCACTGGTCCTGGCAATGCTGGGTTCCAGGGAGTCAGGAGGGTGAGCTGGGAGGTGGGCTTTCCGCAGCCTCTCCAACCTGTATTACCCCAGACAAAATGATCTCCGAACCAGAAATTCTCCATACCAGAGATTCTCCAATTTGCTAGGCTCACTTAAGATCTTGTAGTTGGTGTCTGCCAGATTCACAGAGTGGACTCAGCCTTGAACTCGCTGACTTGCTGCTGCTGCATGGAGGTACCAAAATGTCTCCTGATGGGCTCCCCATGCAGAGCAAGCAGATCTGGGTGACTTTTATGCACCCGTTTAATGAGTTAAATAGCCTCTGGGGCATGGGATTCCCCATGGCAAGACTTTCCCAGCAGTTTTCAGTCTTTTCCAACCTTATGTACTAATTTCCCCCGCTCCTGCTGGGAGCACAGCTCCAATTCTGTTCCTTACTTTTGTCTAATGTTCCCCAAATTTCCCACTTTTCAAGGTTCTTTGTTTAATATTATCAGTGGAGTGCTTTTATCACTCACTTCACAGAGAAGTAGTTTTCTCCATGTTTGAGTCCCAAACCACAGAGCTGTGAGAAAAGCCACTACTAGCTAATCCACCACCTGTCTCTCCTCCCCAATACCTCTTTGATAAGCTGATTTCATTTTCTTTTAATCTGTACCCAGCGAGCTACCTACATCATATGATAATTCTATTTTTATCTTCTCCAGGCATCTCCATATTATTTTTCATATAGCTGAACTAATTCACATTTCCACCCAGTGTATGAGTTTTCTTTTCTCCACATATTTGCCAGTATTTGCTATTTTTTTGCTTTTTTTTTTTTTTTTTTTTTTTTTTTTTTTTATTAATAGCCTTTCTTACAGGCCTGAGATGATGTCTTATTGTGGTTTTAATTTCCATTCCCTGATGACTAGGGATGTTGGACATTTTTTCATGTTGCCTATTTGTATGTCTTCCTTTGAGAAATGTCTGTTCAGATTAATTGCCATTTTTAATCACATTACTTGATTTTGTTGTTGAGTTTTAGAATTTCTTATAAATTCTGATATTAATCTCTTATCTGATGGAAAGTTTTCAAACATTTTCTCCCATTCTTTAGGTTGTCTCTTGACTGTGTTTTCTTTGCCATGAAGAACCTTCTTGATTGATATGATCACATTCTTCTATTTTTGTTTTGATTGCTTATGCTTTTGGGATCTTATTCAAACAAAAGTTGTTGCTCACATTGATGTCTTCCATTGTTTCCCCTGTTCTATTCCAGTAGTTTTGTAGTTCTGAGTCTTAGACTTAGATCTGTAATCAATTTGAGTTGATTTTTATATGTAGTGAGAAAGGCGGTCTAATCTAATTTTATTTTTCTACATATGAATGTGCAGTTTTCCTAGAACCATTTATTGAAGTCTGTCCTTCCTCAAATGTATGTTTTTGATGCTTTCTGCTGATGTTTTAAGCAAAATACCCTAGTTGTATACTTTGACAGATCAATATCATTGATAAATGTAGGTTTTCATAAGTATAATTATAAAAATAAAATTTCATTTATATTTGTATATTTAGTCATTAAAATCTATAATGTAAAAAGTTTTTTTTAACATTCCTTATGAAAAAAAAGAAATGATATGACAAGGAATGGCAAATTACCTATTTTATGCTTCAGATGTTCACAACTAATTCCTTTTTAAAAATTTTCTTTCTGTGGAAATAATATTAAATGGGTTAATATATATTCTTTAAGATATCTGGGTTGGTGTCATAGTAAATTCTCCTTTAGAACACTCTATATGGCCAAATTTTAGGATTAATTTCTCAATTAGTTTCATCAATGTACAACACTTCCCAAATTGTTCTTACTTTACAGATGATTAAATATAGGTTTTGCTATCATTTCTAACAATTCTGGAAAGTATCCATTCATTCACTCACTAATGTAAAGAATAAGTATGGTTCACCACTTTTGTGCCTTCATTCAGCTAGGCAATACGTATTTAAGATAAATAAGAAAATCTCAGGGTCTAGCTGGAGAAGGCAGGCAAAAAAAAAAATAGTATAGTCAGTGCCACAGAATCCGGAATTGAGAGAGTTGTAGCCAACAAAGGATGTTGTGAAACTTGAAGAGTAACCACCTTCAAGAGTTGATGGTGTAAGGCTAACCAGGGACAAATTATATTTTTTAAATAAAGGCTCTGTAATAATTTAGATAATTTTCAGTAGGTACCAGGTTGCAGAAAGTCACCTTACAATTAATTTGAGGGATAAAAATGATTGCTTTGGGAATCGTATAGATAAGTGCAAGGGAAAAAAAGAATAGAGATAATCTGACAAATTAGAAGCCTATTTTGATAGATAAGTCAAAATGATGAAAGCTTGACTTAAATAGAAGCAGTGGAAATGCATGAAAGAAGATTAGCATGAGAGATGATAAGCTGATATAATCAACAGTACTTGGTCATTACTGGAAGTTGGTGACAAGGAGGAGTCCAGAAGAATATAAAACAACCTGGGAGACTGGATGAAGAACAATAGCATTCACTAGGAAGGAGATAGAAGAGAGATTAGGTTTTGGAGACTAAAAAAAATGATATCCACTTTTTGATGCTATATTTAAGCTGCCAAATCACAAGTAAAGATATTCAGGAAGGAGCTAACTGTTAGGTTTGAATTCATAAATGTTCTGCTTTAAAGATAGTTTAGAAATCATCATCATAAATGATAACCAAAGCTACATGAGGGACAAGATTATACTGAAAGACTGATAGAATGTCATCTGTTCTTTGCTTTTGCAGAAAATGTCAGGAAAAATTATGTAAAAATGAGGTTCTAAGAAAGGTAGATGCCACAAATATCAGGACTATTGAAGTAAATGACTAGGAAATTGACATCAATAGTAAATGGTTAGGGGATGAAGAGAACTGTTAGGGATATTTGTTCCCAAAGAGGCATGTTGCCTATCCCTTCCTTCAGCTTCTCTCCTTGATCCAAGACGATTTTCAAGGTAAACCAAGGATATCTTTCCCTTACCCTGATTTCAAATTGGAAATGGATTTAAAAGGTCAAGATGTTTAAAAATATCATTGAATTAATATTTTGTATTTGCTTAAAAATGGAATTCTCCATGCCCCACACAGAGAGTATATGAGTTAGAAGCCATACAACTGAAGTAAATAGAAAACCAAAATTAAAGTAATAAGTAAATGTATTGACTAACATTGCTGAAAGTCTGATTGTAGGTAAGTTTACCAGTGGTTTAATGATGATATGGAGGACTGTGTACCTTCTATCCACCTGTTGGCTTTTCCTCAGCCTAGTTCCCCAAATAATTCTTCACTGCAGCCAAATGGCTGTCAGTAGCAAGCAAGGTCTCAAGTTCCTATGTTCACATTATGAGTGTAAAAAGGCAGGCTTTCTGAAATTCTCCCTTAAGAAGGGGGAATATAATTTTCAGAAACCTCAAGTTAACCTCCTCGCATGTGCCATTAACCAGCATTGGATTTCTGATGGGAATTCCTCTTAGACAAAAGAGATCCACTGTGAGAGTTGAGGGGTGAAGTCAGCTTCCCTCAGCCAATTTCTACAGCAGGGTGCTTCAGTTCTCAATTCTAAATCATCATAACACTAATGGTTTTAGAGTGATTTATCAACAAAAGTACTTTATGTCAATTTTCACATTTAATGGTTATAACATCTTTTGTAGGTGACCTAATTTTGTCTCTTTTGCAACTGAAGAAATGAAAGTTTCTGGAGATTATGCAATTTACTTTTAGTACAACAAATGCAGGACCTCATTCTGGCTTTGTCTGCCTCCTAAGCTATTAACCATGACATTTCATTCCATCTCAAGGAAAACTCTTTATCTTTCTGCCTCATTTCTCTTTTGGTGATAAAAATATTGTTTCTTTCCAAACAATTGACCAAGGCCTGCTTTGTGACCTCAAATCTTCAGATGTCTGAAAAATCTCCTCTTGCTCATTGTGACCTCCTTCCATCAGAGAGGTCCAGGACACTGCCAAAAAGTCGCCTGCTACAACAAAAGAGTGTGAATTCCTAGAATCTATTGCACAGGAACAGGATGTATGCAGCAGTTATGCTGAGAAGCAGTCATAAAAATCATTTTCTTAGCTCCTTTTTTCTAGAAATGTACAGAAAGAGAGACTGAAACTTTCTACTGGAAATCCCTTTGTTTCATCATTTAGAATGAACAAGGTGAATCAGAATTTAAATTTAGACCATTTTATTAAAGCAACACTTAGAATTTAGCAAAACTTGGGAAGTCCAATCTTTTAAAGGTCATGAGACAGTAGCAAAATATTATGGTTTTTTTCCACTGGTTATACATTAGAAAAAAAAGGGGAGAAACTCTTTTTTATACCTGACCTGGAAAATGTGGATATAGCATTTCTTTTGTAAAAAGTGTCTCTTCATTTAAAAAAGAATTCAAACTAGATGAAATGTACCTAAAAAAGAAATGACTGAAAATGCTATCAAAGCCTTAATTTAAGGATGATTATTACATTCTAATTTGATAAGCAGTTAATGTCATTCTTTATATTACATAATATAAGACTTTGTATCAAATTTTGGATTAAATATTTCTTAGTTTAATTGGATTTACTGAATAACTTGGAAAGTGATGATATGAGAACTTAAACCACGATGTATATACAAAATTCATAATTAGGATTATTGGGAGGAAGATAGATTGTTTTCTTTCAAGAAATGTATTGGAATATAATTTTTTTCTAATGAAAACTATATATCTTAATTTACTTTAAAATCATGTGCAGTGCATGCAAGGAGCTATCAGTAGTATGAAATATGAATTACTGTAAAGTGACTTATAGTGCATGTGTTAGTCAATTTTTCATTTCTGTGAGAAAAATACCTGGCAAGAACAAATTAGAGGAGGAAAAGTTTATTTGGGGTTCATAGTTTCAGAGGTCTCAGTCCACTGTTGCTCTGGGCCTGAGATGTGACAGAATATCATGGCGGAAGGGTTTTGTAGAGGAACAAAGCTCAGCTCATGGCAGTTGGGAATCAGACAGAAGGAGGAACCAGAGGATATAGTCCTCAAGACTATAGTGACCTATAAGTCCTCAAGTCCAGTGACCTATTTGCTCCAGCCATACCCCATCTGCCTACATTTATGATCTTGTAGTTCATTTAAAATATTAATCCACTGAGTGGAATGGATTTATTCTTTGATGAAGCTACATCTCTCACAAACCAAGCTTTTCACCTCTGAACATTGTTACATTGCCTAACATTGGAGCTCTTTGGGGGACATTTTTAGATCCAAACTGTAACAGTGCAATACAAAAATAAGATTTGTATTTAAATAATTAAAATACAAGTAAAAAATAATGACTACCATACAAAAAGTGCTATCAAAGCCAATGGGATTTTACTACAGTATTGCATGCATACCAATGTTTATAGCAGCACGATTCTCAACAGTCAAATTATGAAACTAGCTTAGGTGTCCATCAACAAGTGCATGGATAAAGAAAATGTGGTACATATACATAATGGAGTTTTAGTCAGTTATAAAGAAGAAAGAAATTATGTCATTTGGATAAAAAATGGATGGAACTGGGGAGCATTATGTTAAGCTCAATAAACCAGCCTCAGAAAGTCAAAGGTCATATTTTTTTCCTCATATTTGGAAGCCAGAGAGAAAAAAGGAAAAATGGTATGTTGTGGGGAGCAGCATCTCATGAAAATGGAAGAGAGATCAAGAGAGTAGAGGAAGGGGAAAAGACCAAATTATTTTATGTGCATGTGCAAATGTGTCATAATGAATCTCAGTATTATGTATAATTATAATGACCAATAGAAATCAAAGGCATTGCTAGGGCAAAAATATTATATTCAATTGAATAATTACATTGAATTGAATAATTGTGGAAGATTTGATGGAGAGAGAATCCTTGAGCTGAATTTAAGGTTAGATAAAAGCTGCAAATACAGATTAGAAAACAAGGATTCTTTGTAGAGAGTAAGGGCCGTACCATGATCAGAAAAGAAAAGCAGACATCTGCGAGATAGACTATATGGCCAGCTATCCCACTCCTTGGTCTATACCCAAAGGACTTAAAATCAGCATATTACAGAGATACAGCCATATCAATGTTCATTGCTGCTCAATTCACCATAGCCAGATTGTGGAACCAACCTAGATGCCCTTCAGTTGATGAATGGATAAAGAAACTGTGGTATATATGTACAATGGAATATTACTCCGCAATGAAGAATGATAAAATTATGGAATTTGCAGGCAAATGGATGAAATTGGAGAATATCATGCTAAGCGAGATAAGCCAATCTCAAAAAACTAAAGGACGAATGATCTCGCTGATAAGCGGATGAGGACATATAATGGGGGGTGGGAGGGTTTAGCGTTAGGGTTAGGGTTAGGTTTAGGGTTAGGGATAAGGAGGGTGGTAAGAATGGAGGAAGGAAGGACTGTATAGAGGGAAAAGAGGGGTGGGAGGGGTGGGGGGGAAGGGAAAAAAATAACAGAATGAATCAAACAACATTGCCTTATGTAAATTTATGATTACACAAATGGTTTGCCTTGACTCCATGTACAAATAGAGAAACAACATGTATCCCATTTGTAAAAAAAAAAAAAAAAAAAAGAAATGTACAAAAGGCATATTTGTCTTCAGCAATGAGGAAATGTAACAATTATTTTAATATCTCTATTAAATATTTAAATTAAAAAAAGAAGAGAAAAGCATGGAATATGAATAGCTGACAGCAGGTAGATTGGATAGAAGTTTGGAGAGAAAATAATTTTTCAGGTTAATGCCCTTATTCCTTCTTAAGGGAGGAGTTTGACCTCATCTAACATTAATTATCATCTGTGATTTAAAAGGAGGCAAATATCAAGTGTGACCTTCTCTCAGACATGCACAAAACCAACCTAGACTTCTTGGTCTCCTTTGTAAGCATGAGAGGGGTATTTAGAACAACTGTGAGGCACAGCTAAGACCAGCTGATAATGAACTTGGATCCCAGGATCTTTTAGGGTGATGAAATGATGAAATGGAGTCTCTTTGGGCCAAGGAGAGCAGAGTGGGAGGAGGAGGTCTGACCATAGTGTTTCTGAAAGTCTGCTTATCATTCACGTGGTGGATGCTATTTGCTCTGCCTACCCAGTGTTAGAAACATTAACCATGAAGCAAAAGGCAAATGGATGCATTAATGCCATAAGAAAAAGTTGGCACTAATTTAGGAGAAATAGTAAATCATTAATGCTTTGATGAAGGGGAATAAACGTGATCAGATTTCTGAAAGGTAGTGTTTGTGATTCACTTGCCTTTATTGTTTTTATTAACTAAATACGTTCCTGCAAAAGACAGATGCTTGATAAAGGTTTTATTGTTGTTAGACATATCACTGGACAAGATGAAGTGAATGAAAAAAATAAAAAACTGGTGAGAAGAATGGTTTAGAAGAGGTAGCTTAGACCAGCAGTGAAACTCTAGGACTTGACTAGCTCAGTAGGGAGAAGTTATGACTAATAAGTATTTCAAAGGTGGAGCTGGCAGGACTTGAACACTGGTAGGTTTTTAGAGTCAAGGAAGAAGTTAAAGATGTTTCCCAGTTTGGATCACTGAACTCGTGAATTTGATGGATAATGAATATACATACATGAGAAAGGCAAGAAGAATATTTTGGAAAAGGATGAAATGTTAGGTTTTTGAACATGTGTTTTAGGTGCCATAGATTTATAAGATTTAGATGTTTAATAAGTATTTAGATAGTTCTGGTCTTTGCAGGAGCTAAGTACAAGAGATAAATGTTTTGGAGGCATTTGAGTCATGGGATTGAGAAAGGAGAGACTAAATAGAAGATAAGAGAGCCAAAAGCATATTTTATGGAAATATGAAAGGTTTAGAAAGGTTTGAAGCAAACCTGGAGTAGGAGTTTTTATAGACATCATTTTGATAAGTAATTTCACTTACTGGCAATTTTGGATTATTAAGATTATAGTAAGTAGAAGGATTGGGACTATAGTGAAAGAATTTCCTTCAGGATTAGGAAGGAGGAATCCAAATCCAAGCATAAAACACAAGTTTACACACACAAAAAAGAGTCTTTTTTATGTGTTGACCATTCTCTAAACACTATCTTGAACTTAGTAGTTGCTCAATAAATATATAAAACCACAAGGATTAAATGGTTTAAATGCTAATAACTTGTGCAATACTTTCTGTCCTTTTATTCTTTTGATTTTCTTTTTAAAATTATAGGTATTTTGTGCTTGTTATAAGAATTCCAAAAAAATATGTAAAGTAAAAAAGGAAATAGGAGGTTACTGTGAATGCTTCATATGTATATTTTTAGACATTTTTATATTCAATATAAAAACATATACATATGTTCATATAGGATGTTGTTCTATGCACTTCATCATATGTTATGGAAAAATATCATCAGTACTTGTACATCTATCTTGTTTTGAACAGCTGTACATAGTATTCCATAACATGGATGTACAATGCCTACTATTGATAGGCATATAAATATTATACAATTGACTTATCATATTCAGAGATCATTATACATTTCATTTTTTTCAAGTATATTTGTGCACAAATATGAGTAACTTTTTAAAATAGATTCCTTTTAGTCAAAAAAATATCAGTTTCAAATTTTGATAATTATTGTCAAATTATCTTCCAAACAAGCAGTATAAACATACCTTTATTAGAAATATGCAAGCAAATATATAAAGAAACTCAACTATGATTTCTTAGTTCTTTCCTGTTTTGATGATAAAAAATCTAATTATCACACAGAATTTCTATTTTAAACATTACAAATGATGTTTCATAAGTGAAATCTGAAGCAATAAATGAGCATTTTCTGCACCAAAAATATTTTTTCCCTCAATCTTCATCTCTTGACTCCACCAAAATACACATGTTCTTTGGAAGAACTGGTGCGATTGCAGTTGAATTGTGCAGTACAGTTGTGGTAAATTTAATAGGAATAATAAATACAGATGTGCAAGGAGACAATCAGATAATAAGAATATGTGAAGTGGGCTTCATTTGATATACTTGGGAATCTGAGCAGGAGGTTACATGAACTTGATATATATGACAGAGCATTCGAAGTGAATTTAATATTAATGTAATGTCCATATTAATATTCCAAATTCAGTTCTACTTTGGATATATTTTTAAATGGTGCACATCAAATAAAACATCTTCAGGCCACATTCCAGCAGCATGATCCTAGTTTTAATACAGCTCCCAATCTTGTCTTTTTGGTCACGTTAGTTCTGAGTGGATGTTGTGTGTTGTATTCCTCTGATCAGGATTTCTTTAACCACTAGAAAGGAGGGAAGTTCTAGAGAACTTCTAGGTCAGACAAAGGATGAAGGAATATCTTCTGAAAACTTGATGCTTTCCCTACAAAGTTTATTTATTTATTTATTTACCTGTGATTGAATCCACCGCTGCTTAACCACTGAGCCACATTCCCAGCCCCTTTTTTTAAAAAAAAAATATTTATTTATTTATTTAAATTTGAGACAGGGTCTCGCTAAGTTGCTTAGGACTTTGCTCAATTGCTGGGGCTGGCTTTGAACTTCCAATCCTCTTGCCTCAGCCTCCTGAGCCTCTAGGATTACAGGCATGTGCCAACATACCCAGCCCAAAGCTTATTTTAAAAGCACGGCTTTCATTAATAAAAGGTAGATCTATTACTCTATCTAAATTTTGCAAACTATATGTAAGGTTTTTTTTCAGTTTTATAGATTAGAAATTCAGGTAGCCAAGAAAAGTAATCAGTCCCTATTTTATATACAAGTAAAAGGCAGAATAACAAATCCAATTTTATATACAAGTCAAAGACAGAGTAACACATTTCACTGTGGATCTAGTGTACACATGCATTCTCTCTCTCTCTTTCTCTCTCTCTGATAACACAGTTCCCCTGGGTGCCTGCACTGATTTCTACAGTGGAAATCTCTGGAGAAATCCCAGACCGTATCTCAGGTTTCTCTGTATTGCATGTGTGGTCATCAGGAAATTAAAAGTCCTAAGTGGCTCAGGGTCTGTCACCATGGGGCATGTATGACTGACAAGTAACCTTTCAGGGGGCTGTTTTGCCTCAATATGTGCGCTGTGGTGTTGTGCTGTTTATCAGCTAAGAAAAATAAGCTACACATAGGAAGAACTCAACATTTAAAATGTGTATTCCTGTGGAAAGTGAGAAATAACAAGCCAGCGACTAGGAATGCAAAAGGTTTCGAAAGCACATCTGAGACTATCACAGTCCTCTGAACGACCAGTTATGGAACATTGCAGAAATTAGTATTTTGGGAAATTAGTATTTTTCATCGGTTACAAAAAGGAAATAAATTCCAGCTTGCTCAAAATAAAGACAAACCAAAGCACTTAGAATTAAATTGTAAGAAATATTTAAATAACTTAAAACATATGTCTAGCTTCTATTCACATAATCTTAACAACTGTGCTACTTCTCTTTGTTCAAGATTTACAAGTGATTTTAAACTGTTGATTCCCAACATCTGTAAAATGAGCATTGTTTGTGATTGAATGTACTTATAGTGCTGTGTCCTTCTGTCCACCACCCACGTCCCCTTCCTATCTTTCCACATCACTGAAGAGAAATCAGCATACACCTGAAATGAACGAGAAAAGTAAAATCAAAATTAATTTTATTAGTCATAAACATGCTATTGGCATCAGATCTGCCATTTTGCTGCCACCAGTGTTCTGTGCCCCCCACCCACACACCATTTTACAACCCGGATCGTCAGTCTGTGAACCTCCTCACCAGTCATTGGTCCATTGTTATTAGCCTGTGAAATTCCACTACTTAAGAATAACTCCTCCACCATTCTTTCTCTCTTTCTCTCTCTCCTCCTCACTCTCATTCGCTTTTTCTCTCTTTCCTCCTCACTCTCTCCCTCTCACTCACTCTCACTCTCTCTCTCTTTTTCTCTCTCTCACCCTGTGGGTAGACACTCTGCCTGTCCCCTTAATAAAACCTCTTGTGTGAGTTCCCATGTCTGGAGTGGTTTCTTGGTGTTCATTGGTACCGTGACTCAGATGGGCTCTTCTACCGCCACTTAGAAGAGTGGAACCCCATCTGTTGCCCCAGACTCCAAGACACCGGTTTCACCTTCCATTCACCCAGACGCTCTCCTCTACATCCAGACACCAGCTTCAGATTGGTGAGTTTTCCCCTAGGTCATCTTAAACACTCCTCTGCTGACCTGAGACATAACCTTTGATCTTTCAGCACCCTTGAGGTGGTTGAGGAGTGGGGGTTCCCCCAGCCACGACTTTTACAGTTATGCTTGGCCCCCTTAGTTGACCTTATCTGATGGGTGGGTCCCTGATCTTTGTGGTGGAGAGTATCTCTCAGGGTTGAGGCTCTTCTTTGCTCTCTCTCTTGAAAATCCTGACGTCAGGTCCTCAACTCTCTCGGCTTTTCCCTGGCACACACTGATGGTCAGGTGATGACCCCATCACTGTGCTGCTTTCTCATCTCCAACCAACTAGTCTGTGACCTCAGGACACCTTGGACACTGACTTGGCTGTTCCTCAGTCTCCACCATGGGATCTGGGTCTTCCATTCTGGCAGATTCACCCTTGGGACATTTAAATCCCTTCACCTGATCCCTGGCCTGGAACCACCAAAACTTATCCTTTAGATAATCAACCCAAAATGGCCACATAATGGCATACAACTTCTGCAAGCAAGTGGGCAAATGGAAAGGAATTCCTTATGTTCAGACTTTCTCTTTCTTGTGCACTAAACCTGATCTTTGCTCTTCCTGCAAACCCAAACACCTCCATTTGGTTCTTCTCCCCCTCTTAATCCCTCCTCCTTCTCCAACTTTGACTCAGTTAACAAACCACCCCCATACTACTCCCCTGCAGCAGAGGTCCCTCCAGCCCCTGCTCCTCCATCTGCTTTGCCCTGTTCTGTTTCTGCAAATGACTGTAAAGTCATAAACATTAGAGTTAAAGACCAGTACTCTTACTTTATGACTAGTGAGACTGGCGTGCTGGATGTTTGGGATCAAGTTTAAGATCAAGATTAACACAAAAGGGCCAAGAAAACCAGTATTTGGCTCTTGCCCTCTGAGTCAGCCTGAACCCAGGAAATGGGAGAGCTTCTCTAAGGAGCTTTGCAACTCTGGGCAACACACCTCCTGATCAGGGAGATTGATGACACCACTAGAGAATGAAAAGCCAATCAGTGCACCTGCTGCAAAGAGGAGGATCATTGAAAAAGGGAGACATCCCTGATGCTTCCATAGGAACCTACCTCATCAAGGAGATCCTACCTAGTGAATGGCACTAAAGGAACTAAGAAACTGCTCTCAAGTTCTCCACAAGTAACCCCTGTGGAAACTCAGCTGACTCTTAACAACAGATAAGAACAAGGTCAATTTGACCAACTTGATTTTGAACACCTAGCAAAACAGTTACAACCAAAACATAGCCATTCCTGGGCATTTAAAAGAAGAAACAATAGTTAAACATAACTTAAGATGTACACTTCTGTTAGCCCCAAGAATAAGTAAGACTGGAGGTTAATAAAGAGATTCTTAGGAAGGAGCCTGATAACCATCAAGAGAAACTGCCAGTCAGAAATTTTTGGTCATTTTAAGGTCTACAATCTTCCTAAACAGGACCATGCCTGCTAAATTGCCAACAGAAGTTCCTACAAGATTAAATACACAGGTTCTGGAGCTGGTGGACACACACAAGTTCACCAATCAATCAATCAACTGCTTCTTCTTAAAGACTACCAGCCCCTGACACACAAAGCCGAGACCTGAGATTCACTACTGACACTTCCGCCCCCCCAAATCTGCTCCCACGTAAAGCCCTCCCTAATCCTCTTTTTTTACAGTAATGAGACTCTTCACCCCTAGCTAGCACAAAGAAGCTACAGAAGAAAGAGCATCATCCCACCCCTGGTATCTATAAAAACAAAAAGGGAGGAATATTGGCATCAGATCTGCCATTTTGCTGCTGCCAATATTCTGCCCCTGCCACACTATTTTACAACCCAGATCATCAGTCTGGGAATATCCTAGCCAATCATTGGTCCACTAGTCAGCTTGTGAACATTCTTGGCAGTCATTGGTTCAGACTGTTAGCCCATGAACCTCCTCACCAGTCATTGGTCCTTTGTTATTAGCCCACAAAATTCCCCTACTTAAGAATAGCTCCCCCAAAATTCTTTCTTTTTCACTCTCTCTCCTCCTCACTCTTACTTCCTTTTTCTCTCTCTCTGCTCCTCTCTCTCTCTCTCTCCTCCCCTGTGGGCAGACACTCTGCCTGTCCACTTAATAAAATCTCTTGCCTGAATTCCCGTGTCTGGAGTGGTTACTGGGTGCTTTCACTTGCTGTGTAATTCTCTTTAGAATCAACCTCATCTGTTTTAAACATAATCATACATTCATTGAAAACTTAACACCCATGGAAGAACTGTATTTATTTAGTTGCCATATGCTATCTGTTATCACAAACTATTCCAAATCTTAATGACTTCATGCAGTAGAGTTATAATTTTTTCTAATGTCTAGACTGTTTTGGATTAGTGAGGAGAGGAGAGGCTACTCTTCATTTCATTGTTTAGGGACCTAGGCCTTTTGCATCTATGGCTACATCATCTTCTAAGGCCTTGGAGTCTTCTAGTAGGTACTTTATATAAAAGTGACTGAGCAGGAAAGAAATAGAACATGAAGGATCACATTGGCAGATGTTTGTGACCCTGATTGAATATAGCATATTTTGCTTTTATTATAACCCATGTTGCAAAATCTACATTTTAAAAATCTATTTATATGGCTTCATGTAAACCTTCAGAAATATTGATAAATATAGTCTAAAGGTGTACCAAGGAGGAGACTGAATGTAGTCCTAAGTTTGTGTTAGAAATGTTCATCACAAATTACTGCTTGGAAGATATTTCTCAAATATCCATCTCATTACTACTTTATTTTAACCAAAACTATACACTAAAATAAAATAAATAAAATAAAATAAAATAAAATAAAATAAAACAACAAAATTTAATAATAAAAACCTATTGGTAAAGATTAAAGTATCCTAAAAAATATGTAGCTATTTTTTCTTTATCAGTTTTAAAATATCTGCTGTATTCTCTAAACATCAAAGACAACCTTCTTTATATGTTTTTATTTTATTACATTAAAGTATGAAATAAAAGGAAGTTTTAAGAATGGTTATTTAAGTTATGGCTTATACAAATGACTATTGATTATGTATGCATTAACATGAATGATATTTTGAAAACTAATTACCTGAAAAATGATCATTACGTATTTTGCCTTTTTAAGTAGATTTATTGGCATATAACTGACATATATAACATATATTTAAAATGAATGCATTGGTAAGTTTTGATATGCAAATATACCCAGAAACCTTTACCACTACCAAGGCAGTAGACAAAGTCATCTCACTCAAAAATTTATCCTTGCCCATTCATAATCCCTGTTCACCCATGCCAGTCTCCAGGCAACTACCTATCTACCTATCACTGTAGTGAGCATTTCTATGGTGTGATGTATGTGGACTTGTAAGTTATGCATTGTTTTGTCTACCTTCTTTTATTCAACATAAAATCCTAATATTAATAAATGTGATATCATGAATCATATAGTTCATCATTTTTTACTATGGAGTGGTATTTTAACCACTATATAGATATATTACATTTTTTAAATCTGTTCATCTTTGATGGACATATGGGTTGTCTCCAATTTGGACTAATTATAAATAAAGCAGCTAGAAACCTTCATATACAATGTACAAATCTTTGTATTGACTTGTGTTTTTATTTCTCTTGATACCTGCAAGTGGGAGGGCTGGATCTGTGGTAGAGATTATGTATAACTTTTTATATGAAATGAATTATATTCCAAAGTAGTTGTAGCACATTTTTTTCCACTTGCAATGTAAGAATTTCTAATTCATCCATGTCTTAGTTCATTTGGGCTTCTATGAAAAAATATAAATGGGGTGGTTATAAACAACAGAGATTTCTCATAGTTCTGGAGACTGGAAGTTCACAATCGAGTTGTTGATAGATTCTATCCTGGGTGAGCTCTTGCTCCCTGATTCATAGACAGCCATATTTTCACAGTGTTCTCACGTGTTCAAAGTGGGAAGAGACCTCTCCGTAGTCCTCATTATAAGGACACAAATTCTGTTCATCAGAACTCCACCCTCATGACTTAATTACCTCCCGAATGCCCCACTTTCAAATGTCCTCACATCATTGTTTCAACTTGTGGATTTGAGGGCCTGGGCACACATATTCATTCCATAGCAGTCTAGATCCTCAGCAACTCTTGGTATGGTCAGTCTTTTTAGGTTTATGCACACTAATAAGTTTGCAAGGATGACTCATTGTGATTCTGATTTGCGATCCTTCGATGACTAATAGTGTTGAACATCTGCCCATGCTTGTATTTGTACTCTGAATATCTTCTTAAGTGGTAGCTCTACTCATATTTCAGGACTATTTTTCAGTTGAGTTTTGAGACAAGTCCCCTTACTTGGGTTCTGGGCAGTGGCTCTGTCCTCTAACTGGGGAGGTCGCCCAGCATCTATGCCTGTGTCCTCTGATCCTGCAGCATTAGTGGCAGGTCTGCCAGCCTCTGAGTCGTCTGTTTCTTGAAAAACACATCATCAACATTTCATCTCATAGAATCCCAGAAGTCCAAAAGCCTTTGTTTCATCCCATTTCTGTTCCTTCAGTTCATACTGCTGGGATTTTTGCTTAGATGGCTGATTGTATCAATGAGTCACATACCTAATCTCTCTGGCAAATGCCTGTACCCCCCTGTCTCATCCCTATTTTCAGAGCACATTCCCTGCATAGGCAGAGAGTTTCCCAAATCATCAAGTTCTGGTTCCTTTTTACTTAATAGTTCCTTTTTTGATGTACCTATTTTGCTAAAACCATAAAAGAAAAACCAGGTCATATCTTCAACACTTTATTAGGAAATCTCCTCAGCTAAATGTCCTAAATGACAAGTTCTACTTTTTACCCAAAAGCAGACAATAATGCAACTAAAATGTTTGTCACTTTATTTCAAGAATATACATTTTATTATTTAGATATATACATGTTATATGTACCATTCTTTATATAATTTTTTTCTCTTTCCAATAAATTACAAATACTCTTCCTTTTTGATATACCCAAACACACTTAAACATGCATACATGTAAATATGCATTTGTTTTTGTGGCTACATGTTATCTTTTATTTTATATTCTACCTACATCATTTAATAGCTTTGTGATCTTAGTGCAAGTTGCTTGATTTCTCTGTACTCCAGTTTCCTTATATGAAACAACTAATGTTAATAAAATTCCTCACCCAGGGTTTGGCTGTGAGAATTGACTTATAGTCCATGTGAAGCAATTAAGTTAATATTTGGTGGGTGGTGAGCACTGAATTAATTGTTACCTATTATTATTACTTCCTAAATTCCATGCCAGTTCATACTGTTAGGCCAGAGCCTGGGTATGAACAATTCTTCTGGCACTGTTATGAATGAGGTATTCTTTCTACGTATAGTCTCTCTGCTCTTGTTAAGGCCTTATTTATCCACCATGTTAGCCAGTCACTCAGGTGATCATAACATTTACCTGTGACAGTGTGGAAAAGCCATCACATTCTGGATTACACAGTTGTCACTTTTCACTGTCCGACCTACTTCCCTCTTCATCCTCTGCCTGCCTGCCAGGTCCCACTCCACATGGCACCCTCTGAAACTGACAGTGTCTGACACGTTGCCCAGAAATGTCTTGCTGTGAAGTAGTTGTGCCACTTCCAGGGGCCCTGATATTCAGTCCTGTAATATGACATCCTGAGATGTCTCCATTTTCAAAGCAGCAGTGATTTTTTTTTTCAGTTCAAAATAAAATTGTTTTGATTCATTTAATTTATTTTGGTTGACATGAGATTTTAGAGTATTAGAGTGGTAAAACCCCCCAAATGGATAAAATTTTGCTCTTTGGAGAGCCAAATAGGATGAAATTAAAGTTAATAATAATAAAATTTATTAATAAAATTTTGATACATAAGTAACTTTGCTAAATTAATTCATGAATTTTCAACCATATAAATTGTCACTGAAGCAGAATTATATAGTTTCACAATCTGATAACTTAATTCACCAGTTAGGATATGAATTTTTTAATACATCTCTAGTTCAGATTTTCTACTAAGATTCAATTCGGTAGACATGGAATGTAATTTGATGTGGGTTAAACTTTAATTTCTATTTATAAATTTATAGTGGTGTTTAAATCTGACATAAAGAGAAAGGAAAATCCAAAGAGTATTCTCTTCATTGGGTTTGCTGTTCTTATACATTTGGCACATATTTTTAAGAAGAAAATGAGATTTTTCTCTTATTTCAGAAACCAGGTCCAAGTCACTTTGAGGTTAAAGATGCACTCTGATTCTTGGGTACTGGGAAATTTTTTTAGAGAAGTTTGCTTTTGAGAAGGTAGCTACATAACGCGTCTCCCCTTGCCCCACAGCAGCAGTTAAAAATCCATTCGGAGGTTTTAAGCAAAGTTCACTTGATTGTAGGTCAATACCCGGCAGATAAATCACAAAATTGCTTCAAATAATGTACATGATTTGCTTTCTCCCTGCTGAGGAGAAGCTCTGAGCTGAGAGAGCATGAAGTAAGAATTGTTTCCTCACCCTTAAGGTTAATGCCCTGTCACAGCTGAAGTCACTGTCAAACAAACACAGAGAAGTAGCTTAAAATGCAACTGTTTTCATCCATTTGCCACAGGCAGCAGAAAACAAATGATTGTGATTCCCATCTTTGCCAGTGGCAGGGCATTTGTTAAAGTACAAAGATAAGAGAAAAGAAAGGGAAAAGAAATCCCTTGGCAAAGAGCTTGAATGAAATATGCCACCAGGAGTGCTGGGCCTTTCAAAAATAGTCTTCTGCAATCACCGAGGCCTTTTAGGGTGGCAAAGTGTAATGTTTTGGTGAATGTGTTAGGTGTAAATGTTCGCCTTTATAGCATTAGGCTATTGACCCCCTGCTGCAGGAATAATCTTTCTCAAGTACCATTTTGATCATGTCATTTCTACTCAAGGACCCTTAGGGAAGAGCGCCCTGGTGTCTACCATATTAAATCCAAACTCTTCAGCATGACATCCCCAGTGGTCCCCATCCAACTGATCTTTGCCTCTATTGCACCAGAAAACAGGCCCTGTGCAATTCCTTCAAATAGATCAGCTTGCTTTCCTCTGCACATTTTTTTTTTTTCTTCAAGAAACTGGCTTTAAGATTTTGCTATTTCCCAAACTTAAATGTGCTTCTTGTTCCCCAAATGGCATAAACTCATCCAGTTTTCATTCCATGCCTATTAAATACTTTAAGACTAGCTTTAGAATTGGTTTCACTCAGTAACCGTAGTCCTACTTTATTAATTTTGAGTCTGGATTCCTTTATTCAAATCATATGTAGTATGATTTTTAAATATGTATTCTGTACTCTAAATTTCATTTCTGTAAGTTTGTTGCCCCAAACTAAAGCAAAAATATAATATTGGCAGCATTTTTTATGTTTGATTTCCTAATGAGTTGATGACACCCATTCTTTTATTAATTTAATAAGTGTTTACTACTTAGTTACTCCATCAGGACTATTCTAAATTCTAAATACAAAATGGACAATAAATTATTCCAATTATGAGGAATACTTAAATTCTAATAGATTGACATCAAAACTGAAGTACTGTGAGTACAGATGAGTGATAGGTCAGGTTTTCTGAAAGAAGCAGCCTCATCTTCCTGATTACATTAGGAATGAACGTGAATTCCTTGTAAGGAGGAAACAAGACTGAGAACCCCTAATATAAAGAAAGAGTTGTGGGAAGTTAGAAAGTGTGATTCTTATTCTTCCGACTCCTTAGTAGTACAATCTTTTCTCTATCATGGGCAGGTTTGCTGAAGGAAGGTTTATTTTAAAATATTGGAGTCTTCTAAGTAGATGTCATGTTAGGTGTTTCATTTATAGAATTCTTTAGAATTTTTTAATAATTTTTATAATTATTAAATAATTTAATAATTTCTTCTGTCTGGTCTTAGAAACTACAGAACTGTATGACCTTCTATGACCTGTCCAATGACCTCATTATTCTCATCTTTCCCCAACATTCTGATATGTCACTTCATGACATCACTTTCTTGCTCCAAGGTAGGATACTCCCCATTACCACTTACTTCATTGACAATGTCCTTTTTTCTCTCCTTGTTCCTTATGAAGATGAGGAATTTCCATGCTTTAATACTTGCTAATTGATTTTCTCTCTATATATTCTCATCTATACGGTCTGCTAAGGAGGGCAGTTTTCCTAACTCATCCTCAGAAAAGGAGAAACTGTTTAACTGTTGAGAGAGTGAGACACTGGGTTGCATTTACTCTATGGGTGAGGTCATCTCTTGTAGCTTTCCCCTTTGCTCTACCAATGCCACCTTTATGGGGTATACACAAAGCAGGGCCCAGACCTCCAGGACAGTTGTCCATCTTTGCATGTTTCCATCTCTACCTCCTTTGAGAATACAAAGAGTTGGAGAAGTTATTACAACATCTATTATTCAGATCTAACCATCTTGCTTCCCAATGCTCCTGTGACCCCTTAATTTTGATTTATCTATGATGATTCTGCAGCTGAAGGGCCAAGGCTAATTCATTTTCAATTAGAAGAGGTCTTCTCTCTCTTTTCTACTGTTCTGCAGAGCACACTCTCTAGAACACCTCAGCGCCAGAATCCATGGCTAGGCAATTTATAATAGTCAAACTGTTATTGATATTATTTATTGACAAATATATCATTTTGGATAAAGAAGTCTTTCATTGAAAAATTAGAATTTCAATATACAGAAAACTGTACTTTCAGTCTGTATTGTTGGATAGACTTATTTTTATTAGTTTTATTCTATTATCTTTCCTCTTTTGTTTATTTTGTCATCTTCAGACCATCTTTAAAAGCAATTCAGTGTCATTTGAGTCAAAAAGCACAAATATGTGAAATTCTTGACTCAAATGTTAGTGCTAGGTATTTAAGCAGATGGCCTTATTTTGGAAGCTGTATTAGGGTTCTCTAAAGAAAAAGAACCAATAGGACACATATATGTGTGTGTGTGTATCTACCATCTATCTTCTATATTTCTATTCATCTATCTCTATTTGGGGGGGGGAGAATGATTTATTAAGGCATTGGTTCATGCAATTATAGAGACTGGCAAGTGTGAAATTCACAGGTTGGGGTGGTCAGGCAGGAAACCCAGGGACAAGCCAATGTTATGATTCAGGTTCCAACGCAGTCTGCCAGAAAAATTTCTTCTTCTTTGGGGAGTCCATTTTTGTTATATTCAGGCCTTCATCCAAACTGAATGTCATCCATCCAAACTGTGGATGGCAATCTGCTTTATTCAAAGTCTTCAAATGTAAATATAAATCTCATCCAAGAACACCCTTAGAGGGAAGCCCAGTATAATGTTTGATCATCTATTTGGGCACTGTGACCCAGCCAAGTTGACACATAAAATTAACTAAAACAGAAAACTGAAGTGTCCTTCTTTGCCTAGCTTTAAAGTTAAAAGTTAAGAAGGAAACTATATTCGAGGCTCATTTTTTGAAATCGTATTAATTGAATATGTACTCATAAATCACAGCCTCTGCCACTGTTACCCTATCAGTCACTACTGCCTCCAACCTGGACTCTATATTATTAATGACAATGTTCCTAATTCTGGTTAATCAATAAATATATACTTTATTGAGTACTTATTAGGTATTGTAAGTGCTGGCTATTGGTGGTGCTTATATCCTATTGGATATGATAGATAATAATAAGTAAATGAACATAAGGTAAAGTCAAGTCACAATAACTACTATGAAGACAAAGCAGGATAGAGCATAGCAGAGAGAACTATGGATAGTGGATCAGGGAAGCCTCTTTATGAAGGTTGTGCTTCTCTTTTAGCAAGAACCTAAAGAAGTATTGGGTTAACTAGGCAAATTCCTGGGGGAAATATGTTAAGAGGGACTAGGACTTGAGAAGTCTGAAAGTAGTGGTGCCTTTGGTTGCCCAAGGTATAGCAGAGGCAAATGTGGCCAAAGATGAGTGAAAGGTAGAGGGTAGGTGAGAAATGAGAACAGAAGTAGCAGGATCAGGGAATGGTTGGAGAATTCAGGGACCTAAAACTATCTACTCAAGCACAATATTATGGTGATTTTATTAGTTAATATAGAGAAAAGGTATTTTGAGATTTTTTAAAAAAACTCATCAACATGTTGGGATCTCCAGATAAGGAAACTGTATGAAGTATATTGGTAGATATTGGTGAACTCAACGTGTAAAGCCCTTATCGAAAGAAGGTTTATAATACAATACAGCTAGTTTTCATCATACAGGGAACTTAGCTCATAAGTTGCAAATTTGAGACTTCTGATAACATGATTTGGTGGAATCATTGTGGTCATCATAGAATGAAATATGCATTTAAAATATCTACTGTATACCAAATGTGTGTGACTCTTTCACATATATTATGCCCAATAAATCCTTATAATAAAATTATATCATGGGTATTTTTCAAAGAAGAACATAGCCAGGTCAGGGGTGGTTCCTACCTCATGAAATCAGTAGCAGACATGGCAATGAGCTGGAGCTGTCATTTGACACATGCTTTGCCACATGTAGGTCAGTGAAATGGTACGTTTAAGAGGAACTCATCTAATTTTGTCTGTGCCACCACAGTGTGATAGTTATCAGGTGCCAGACTTATTGAGACACTAAGTTTTATGCATAACTTTCAAAATTGCTTTCCAATTACTAGTTAAATACTTTTAAACTCTTCAATGCAGCAGGGTATAAATAATTGAAGGTTGAGAGAATTATTTTTGGAAGAGGAGTTTCTTAATAATCTATGCTGAGTCCCACACCTAGAAGGAAAAGGAACGGGGATGTTGATCTATCAAGAGAAACCTGAGAAGAAAAGATAGCTTCTATAGAAATAACTCAGGAAATGTTTGTGTCTCCTGAATCCTATTTGGAAAATTTCAAAAGGCAGAGATGACTTAATTGATGTCAGAAGCTAAGTAAAAGTTGCTGCTGAATTATGAAGTTGTGGGAAATAATGCACAGAACAATTATAGCCATATAAAAAAAGCAAATTGACATGGTTGTACTTGATTCTGTAAAAAGAGAGTGTTATGCTTGAGATATGAGGTTTCCCCCCAAAACTCACCTGTGAGACAACACAAGAAAGTTAACAGGTGAGTGATTATAAAAGTCTTAACCTATCAGTGCATTAATCTGCTGACAGGGATTATCTGCTGATAGGGATTATCCACCTATTAACTGTAGGTGGACAGGGTGTGTCTAGAGGAGGTGGGTCTTTGGGGACATGCCTCTGAGGTATATACCTGGTGAGAGATGATGATTCTCTGTTTCCTTGTTGTCTTGTTTGGAGCTGTTTTCCTATATTATGCTGTTCTGTCTTTATGTTTTTCCTCATCTTGGACCCAGAGCAATGGAGTTTGCCATCTATAGACTGAGACCTCTGAAACCATGAGCCCCAAAGAAACTTTTCCTTCTCTACATTATTCTTATCAGGTATTTTGGTCACAGTGGTGAAAAAGCTGACTAAAATAGAGGAATGAATCCAACTCAACATCGCTAGATATCCTCTGACCATAGAATCACTAAACAAAATAAGCTGATAATTTATTATCAGCATCAAAAGAAATGCAGATGAGAAAGCCATGGTAAAGGGAGAGGGGTTCTTGAAAAACATACAGAAGTGCTTCAAGAGTCAGTTTAAATATTGCCCCAATGCACCAAAGCCAGTTTATAACATTAACCATCAGGTACAAACTTATTACCCCTTAAAATCCCAAGTTCCCGTCTATGAATTCTCCAATCTGGAAAAGTAGAAACTGCCATCATGACAATGATGTTGATATGTAGAACATGCAACTGAGAGTTTATTATAAAAAATAACTTCAGTGTGAGTAGGCATCAAATCATTTTTTCTCAAACAAGCATATTTTAACTCTTGCTTACATATCTTTGCCTAAAAGTAAAATCTTTCAAAACTCTTCACAGATATTCCTTAAGCCAGAAATTGGCAAATTTTTCTCCAAAAGACTAAATAGTAAATATTTTACACTTTGCAGGCCCAGGGGTCTCTGTTAGAACTATCCCTGAAGTCATTGTAATATGAAAGCCTCAATAGATAATATATAAGTGAATGAGAGGGCTCTGTTCCAGTAAGCCTTTATTTTAAAAAAAAAAAAAAGTCAGTGCCCTGAATTTTCCCCAAAGGTCATAGTTTGCCAATGCTTCTGTAATTGGTAGAAACAACTGTACTCCTGAGTTTTATATAAATACTCTCATTATATCTTGAAATAGTGTGGAGTCCAATTGCTAAGGCAGCCAAAAGCCTGAGATGCCTGGTTTAGCATTAACTAAACCCATAATATTACTTGGCTAAATAATGCTTTGTTTTCCCTATTTTTCAAGTGCAAGATCCTAAAGTTTTTATAATCATTCCACTTATTCTGTCTTTTCCTATGATATTTTGTTGACTTGCGCTGCTTCCTATGATTTCATTTACTTGACTTTTTTTTCTATTAACTTAATTTTATATTTTTCCTTCTTCCCATAAAATATATCTCCATTTGAATCAATAAGCTACTGTCAAATCAATATTCCTGTAGGTACATTATATAGACCATGTTAGTCAGACAGGTAATTGTCAAATAAACTATCTTTATGCATCTTTATGATCTGCTAAGTAGGATAATGACTGAAAAAGGTCACTGTGTCCAATAAAATCTTGTCATGCCTGAATTTGGAAGTTTCATTTCAAATCCTTTGTCACCATGGTTAGACTGTCCAAAATTAAGGAAATAAATAATAGTGGTATGACTGGTCTTCAAAAATAAGCATAAGAAATATATTTATTTCTGTCATCTGTAATCTTTCTTGTCTTAGTTTTATTGGTTTATCTGCTGTGAGGTGTAAGCATCTAATGAGGCATTTGATTAATTGATTTTCAGGATGTAACACAAAGTAGAACTGTGTTCACTTGCCTGCTATATCCACTGGTTCTGTATCCAAGGATTTAACCAATTGTTCATTGAAAATATTTTTTAGTGGCATTCCTACTAAATTATGTACAGACTTTGATTCCTGTCATTGCCTCCTAAACAACATAGTATACCAACTATGTACATAACATTTACATTGTACTTGGTATTACAAGCAATCTAATGATTATCTAAAGTATATAGGAAACAATATGCAAATACTATGCCATTTTATATGTGGGAATTGAGCATCTTTGGATTTTGCTATCTGCTAGGGGTCATGAAATCAATACCCCACAGATACTGAGAATGGCTATATTACCTATCCTGGTGGGTGCAAGAGCTAAATTATCTCAGAAGTACATCAATCAGACTAAGACAATTACGGAATCAGTCACTGACATAGCATTTAAGCAGATTATTGAAGAGAAAGATTATTTCCTTAGAAAGTAACTTCATAATATTCTAGTCATAACATATTCTTTATTCCAGAGAGATAGCAATAGATAATAAAATGTGTAATGAATAGGGAAGTTATTTATTAATTTGTTGGTTTATTGGAAGGGGCACAACCTGTCAAATTGGAAGTTTTATGGGTTTGTCATTACTATTGCTGTAATGTTGCTACTAACATTGGGGTTAGAATAAAATTGCCTTTATTTGCTTCTCATGAATAGACATTAGGTCTAAAGCCCACATGGAGAGAATTTCAAAAAGATGTTTTTCTGCCAGTATGATGACAGGCTGCTGTTCCAAATAATGTTTCCCTCCATAAAACATTTATAAATAAAATATAAAATATAACACGCAATCTTTCATGTGCACCATTAAGTTCAGGTGAAGGTAAAGGAAAATACACAAGGTCTAAAATCAAAGAGCCAGGCCACCAGAGTGGTTATTTGTAACTGAGGCTGAATCTTCCCCAAGGGACATTATAGATCTCAGAAACCTAGAACCAAGGCCTCAGAACATTGGTTCCCTCAAGAGTCCAAAAGAACTTGGGCCCATGCAAGAAAGAACAAATACTGAGGTCTGCACAAAAACTGGGGCCCTTGAAATACCACAGCCACAGGGAAAAGAAGACTGAAAAAATATATTTATTTCCCAAAGGAGTTGACAGGAAAATGAGTTTGTGCTGATTTTCAAAATAGATAGCAGGAACTTCCTGAAAATTAAAATCTACTAACTATTCTATTGCAAGTTTCAGATTGCCTTTATATGACCTGAAAAATGCAGAAGTTAGGCAGGTTCAGTGATTGTGTCTGACCTCAGTGTGGGGGTCAGGCAGGGAAGAGAGAGCCTACAGAGTGGGAGAAAATCTTTGCCACACATACTTCAGATAGAGCACTAATTTCCAGAATATATAAAGAACTCAAAAAACTCTACACCAAGAATGCAAATAATCCAGTCAACAAATGGGCTAAGAAAATGAACAGACACTTCACAGAAGAAGATCTACAAGCAATCAATAGATACATGAAAAAATGTTCAACATCTCTAGTAATAAGAGAAATGCCAATCCAAACTACCCTAAGATTCCATCTCACCCCGATCAGAATGGCGATTATCAAGAATTCAAGCAACAATAGGTGTTGGCGAGGATGTGGGGAAAAAGGAACACTCATACATCGCTGGTGGGATTGCAAATTAGCACAGCCACTCTGGAAAGCTGTGTGGAGATTCCTTAGAAAACTTGGAAAGGAACCACCATTTGACCCAGCTATCCCACTCCTTGGCCTATACCCAAAGGACTTAAAATCAGCATACTACAGAGATACAGCCACATCAATGTTCATAGCTGCTCAATTCACAATAGCCAGATTGTGGAATAAAGAATAATAAAATTATGGCATTTGCAGGCAAACGGATGAAATTGGAGAATATCATGCTAAGTGAGATAAGCCAATCTCAAAAAACCAAAGGAAGAATAATCTCGCTGATAAGCGGATGATGACACATAATGGGGGGTGGGAGGGGGGCAAGAATGGAGGAAGAAGGGACTGTATAGAAGGAAAAGAGGGGTGGGAGGGGTGGGGGGGAAGGAAAAAATAACAGAATGTACCAAAAACTATTACCCTATGTAAATGTATGATTACGCAAATGGTATGCCTCTACTTCATGTACAGAGAAACAACATGTATCCCATTTGTTTACAGTAAAACTAAATTAAAAAAAAGAAAAATGCAGAAGTTAGGTAAAAATGTATAAATTATAGTGGCTGCAAATTGGTAAACCCCAGAGATAATGCCGTTGAAGTAAGAGGATTATTTCCCAAAAAGTATACTTTAATGCCAGGTTTCAAAGCATATGTATAGTTAAAGCCCGTGAAACACAAATTCACAAACCAGAATTGCAGAGCATACAAAGAAATAACCATGGATAAGATTTATCAGGAACAACAGTGTAATTAAACCTGCAAGAATATCAAATAATTAGGAATGTCATAGAGTATTACAAATAATTATATATATTCATTAAAATAAGAAACTATACATGTAAGCAGGCAGATCTGAAAAACGCCCACAGAATTTGTAGCAATGAAAACTATAAATTTTGAAAGTAAAACTCAATGAATAAATTAAAGTGTATGACACAGAGCTGAGAATCTTATTAGCAAACTAGAAAAATTAATTCAAGAAAATTATATAGAATGTAATAAAGCAAAAAGTAAATGTACCCAACAATTAATAATAAATATTATTCTCAACTATTCATGGAACAGTACAGAATTCAATAATCTAGGCACCAATAACAAAAGCAATTTTAAAAAGCAACTGGAAATTTAAAAATACATTATTTATTAAGAAACAGTGTGAGAATTAGGAGATATAGTATAGTATTGTATAGTATTGAGGTATATAATACTATATATCATATCAAATCTATGAAAAATACTTAAAGTAGAATATAAAAGGAAACATATTTCAACACATTGAAGAAAATGATCAGACTCAGCATACCATCTAAGAACATAGAAAAAAAACAGCAAAATAAATCTAAATAAAATGAAGAAACTAGAAAGATAAAAGTAAACTCAAAGATCCAAGAACCCTAAGTTTATTTTATAAAAAAGACTGATACAATAAACTATTTTGACAAAAATAAACAAGAAAAAAAGGGAAGAAACATGAATAAAGAGTGCTATAAATGAAAAGGGAGAGAGTAAAGAGATTAAAGTGACTGTAAGGAAAAACTCTAGGTCATTACTTTTAAAAATATGAAATGGTAAGTCTCCTTTTTAAAACTGTAACTTTTTAGGACTGACTCAGCGAAATTGAAACTTGGATGTATTTATGATCATTAATGAAAATCAATCCAAATAATCAGTAGGTGTTAAGTATGCCTGCCTAATACTATGAATTTAGTAGAACTATATTGTTTCATTGTTTCACAAATGAGTTCTAAATAACATCTAAAATAAAGTCTAATTGTATAGTTAAGATAAAAAGAATAGTCCCCAATTCTTATGAGACTTTTATGAATTTGATGTGTTAGCCAGCTAAATACATAAGAGAAAAAAATAAGTATCTAATTTGTACAGGCATATAAAAGTGGTACGGATGATCGAATTGATTCTAAAATATGTAAAGGTTAAATGTGTCAAAGGTGGATTTACTGGGGTAATGCAACAATGGTTTAATATCAAGAAAAATCTATGAACATAATTATACATTACTTGATTAAAGCAAAAACCATCTCAATAGTGATGAAAGACGTTTGATAATTTAAGTCCCTAATAATAATTAATAAAATTTAGTACACTGGAAAGACAATAGAAATCCCTTATTCTGCAAAGGGAAAGGATGATGAAGTCTATTATGAGCACTTTAATTCTCCCTAGGACTGACAGTTCTGATAAGCACAAAAATAAAAACAGAAGAGGGAAGGAGAATAAAGATACCAAAGAATAAAAATTATAATCATTTGTGATTATTTGTTATCCATATAAAAATCCCCAAAGAATTTAGAAAAAAAAATTAGAAAAGTAGGAATATAGCTAGGTGACTAGATAAAATATTAATAAAAAAGAGTGTGGCTTTTTCTACAGTTGTCAGAAAATATAAAATTTTAATATTACACTAGAAACAAAAGCATAAAATACCTAGGTGGAAATTCAAATGATGATCAAGATCTGGATGGAAAAAAATTGCATTGTAGGTGAAGTCTTAGTAGAGATACATGATACTGATAAGAAAACTCATTATCTTAAGAGATGACAGTTATCTCTTAAGTGCAATACAAATCTAAACTCTTAGTGGGTTTTCATGATCTCAACAAGCTACATTTAAAAAAAAAAGGTATTTGGAGGAGAAGATGACCAAGGATAGACAACTTAATCTTGTAAAATAAAATAAATCAATGAAAAATAACAAGACTTTCCAGTTACTGATATTTATTATTATAAACTTATTGTATGAGACCAAGATTTATTAGTAGTAAATTATGCCCATTCCTCCTTGAACACCTGATTTATGATAGCAAGGCAATGCAAATTAGGAAGAAAGGATGAAATGTTTGATACATTGTGGCATTTGGTCAATTTTTAAATCACATAGAAAATAAAATAAAATTAATTGCCTTCCTTGTACCATACACAAAAATTACAGATTAAATAAAATATAAGAAGCAAAATTTATTAAGATAATTATAGCTGCTATTTTATGAAAGACATAAAGAGAAAAGATAGGTACATTTTACTGAATTACAATTAAAATTCTGTGTTTATAAAACGTGACAAACACAAGGAGGTACAGGGAAAAGACACTGCAGTGTCTTTGGCTGACAAAGGATTTGTGAAGACAAATGAAAATCACCTCCAAATTCATCAGCAAAGACAAAATCCAGTGGAAACAAGCAAATAATGCCAGTAGACAATTTGTGGAAAAGATAAATCCACAAGTATCACAAAAAGATTAATTTCACTAATAACAAACATAAGCCAAATAAAAACCACAATTATATATACTTTTAGACCAGATTGGCCAAAACATTTGAAAGTTTCAAAAATATGGATAAAAGATAACTGCTGACACTTCCATGTCTTAAATGGCATGCTTAAAGAGAGAGTTGACTAGATAAGATCTGGTAAATTAAGAAAATGCCTAAAATGCATATAACTTGTAAAATTTAACTCAGATATATAGTTCGCACAAAGTGGCATGCATAATATCAGTACTATAATAGCCATTAAAAGGTGTATTCACATTTACATAATATTGTAGAGAAATGTAAATAACCTAGGGCTACACCGATGAGCGTCGATTAATTTTGTAATAGTGAATAAAAACTGCTTAGGGATTACTGCTTAGGGATAATTGCAAGAAGAATTGAGAATTAGAGATTAAAAATTAATTTGGTGTTTCATTCTGAGGAGAATGAGAGCATGACGTAAGAGTGGATCATACAGGGACCTTGAACTCTGCAGTTTAACTGGCTGGTGTATGATATATATTATTGTTCTGTCTGAAAATTTTCAGAATATAATATGCAAAAGAAATAGGAAAGATCTACTAAAATCTTTCATTTTCTTTCTACTCTCATTCTATGGCCTCCAGTCTATGGTATCATCTTTTTCTTCTTCAAAAGTATCCCAATTGAATTCCTTCCAAAGTAACTACCCCTCCATGCCTGATTCATCTGCACCTCTCTATTATTGCTTTCTTACTCATACTATTCCAAAGTCACAATGCTTTTTGAGCAAATGGTGTGAAAGGGAAAATGTAATGTTTGTTTTGCAATAAAATCCAAAAAGCACTATAAAAATCTTCAAAAATAGGTCTGGACTTACAGCTCTGGAAGCACTTTGGCTCTTTAGAAAAATATGTTAGAGCCCAAAAGCTATTCCGTGAAAACAGAATTAGTGGAGCCCTAATTACTTGATGTCATTGAGTTAGAAAATGTATTCCCAGCACATCCTGCCCTGCTTAAATCAGGGTTGTAAGTATATTTAATGCTGTAAGTAAAGAAGAAACTTTATTGGTGTAGGAATTTAGAAGATATGGTAAAATTTCCTTTTAAAGTATGTATGTAATAATGCACCAATAAAATGTGGAAAAATAAAATATATATGAAAAAATAAGCACAAATCATAAAAGAAAGAATATGGCTTGTGTGGACTGAACAGAGGAATTTGGCAGTCATTTTTTATTAGTAATCTGCAGTAGCACTAAATGTTGCTATAGAGAAGTACTGATTGATTATTACAAAAAAACTAGAAAGCACAAATCTTAAATAAACATCTTTGAAAGAGTAGAGGTTCCACTCAATATGCAGTAAGGAGTTTATCTGTAGTTCGTTACTCAGAAGATGCTGATATAACTGTTCCTTTGAAACACAACCTTCAAAGAAATTACAAAGACTCGTATATGAAAAAATGTCAATGCAGGACCCAACTCGGGATGATGGAGTACAGTGTGTACTTACTGCAGTGGTACTTATGTAATGTCTGTGCAGAGGCTCCATTTCATAGATTGTCAAGCAGATGTGATATGTGGGAAAGTGATAACTTTTCCTGCTTGAGAAGCAGAAGCAAAGGAGGATAAGCATGTATAGCACTGAGCAGCGGATGTGGCATAGCTATAGGGCAACTAAAATAAGCAGACCCATCAGTTTAGCAATCTGAAATGAGATAGATACACTGTGGGCAAAGAGGTCAAAAAACAAGCAATGTATGAAATTTAGGAGGTGTGACATAATATCCTTTTAAAGTATGTAAGTAAAAATTACAATCACAAATCATAAAAGTAAGGATAAGACATATTCCAGTTTCTCATAAACAAGATGTAGGTGACCCAAAGGCATAATCTTAATGGTAGAATTTTGCAATATTCCTTATGCACTTTGACTTGATGACCAGAAATCAGTTTAACTTCTTTTTTGAACTATTTTTTAAAATTCTCATTTATCTTTTTAAATGACACAAAAATACACAAAATTATATATGTTTATGGGGCATCGTGTGATGTTTCTATACATTTATACATTGTGTATGGAAATCAGGGGAAACATCTCTATCTCCGCAAGCAATTATTTGTTTATGGGGAAAACTTTCAAAATCCTTTCCTATAGCTTTTTTAATTATAGAGGACATTATCATTATCTATTGTCACCCTACTATGCAACAGCACACCAGAACTTCTTACTCCCAGCTTTAACTTAGTATGCATCGGACATTGTCTCCTCAACCCTTTCTTGCTCCTTCTCTCCCCAGATAGCTGGGTCAAATGGTGGTTCCATTCCAGGTTCTCTGAGGAATCTCCATACTACTTTCCATACTGGTTGCACCAATTTGCATTCCCACCAACAATGTATGAGTGTACTTTTTTACCCACATCCTTGTCAATATTTATTGTTACTTGTATTCTTGATAACTGCCATTCTGACTGGAGTGAGATGAAATCTTAGAGTAGCTTTGATTTGCATTTCTCTAATTGCTAGAGATGTGGAACATTTTTTCATATATTTGTTGACAGATCATGTTTCTTCTTCTGTGATGTGTCTGTTCAGTTTGTTAGCACATTTATTGATTGGGTTATTTGGTTTTTTTTTTGGTGTTAAGTTTTTTGAGTTCTTTATATATCCTGGAGATTAATGCTGTATCTGAGGTGCATGTGGTAAAGATTTTCTCCCATTTTGTAGGTTCTCCCTTCACATTATTGATTGTTTCCCTTGCTGAGAGGAAGCTTTTTGGTTTGAATCCATCCCATTTATTGATTCTTGATTTTAGTTCTTGCACTTTAGGAGTCTTGTTAAGGAAGTCAGATCCTCAGGCAACATGGTGAAGATTTGGACTTGCTCTTTTCTTCTATTAGGCACAGGGTCTCTGTTATACCTAAGTCTTTGATCCACTTTGAGTTGAGTTTCATGCAGGGTGAGAGATAGGGGTTTATTTTCATTTGTTACATGTGAATTTTCAATTTTCCCAGCATGAAATAGACTATATTTTCTCCAGTGAATGTTTTTGGCATCTTTGTCTAGTATGAGATGACTGTATTCATGTGGGTTTGTCTCTGTGTCTTCTATTATGTATCATTGGTCTACATGTCTACTTTGGTTTCAGTACCATGTCATTTTTGTTATTATGGCTCTGTAGTACAGTTTGAGGTCTGGTATTGTGATGCCTCTGACTTCACTCTTCTTGCTAAGGATTTCTTTGGTTATTCTGAGTCCTGTATTTTCCAAATGAATTTCATAATCGCTTTTTCTATTTTATGAAGAATGTCTTTGGAATTTTGATAAGAATTGCATTAAATCTATATAATGCTTTTGATAGTATGGCCATTTTGACAATATTAATTCTGCCTATCAACGAGCATGGGAGGTCTTTCCATCTTCTACTGTCTTCTTCAATTTCTTTCTTTAGTGTTCTGTAGTTTTCACTGTAGAGGTATTTCACCTCTTTTGTTAGATTGATTACCAGGTATATTATTTTTATTTTTTTTTTAGCTATTGTGAATGGGGTAGTTTTCCTAATTTCTCTTTCAGTAGATTCATCACTGCTGTATAGGAATGCATTTGATTTATGGGTATTGATTTTATAACCTGCAGCATTGCTGAATATTCTACACAGGAGTATGATGTTGAGGTGCATGTCTTCTGTGCCTGATTTACTTCATTTAACATATAATGTGTAGTTCCTTCCATTTTGTCCAAAATGATGGATTTCATTCCTCTTTATTGCTGAATATTATATCATTATGTATATGGACCATATTTTCTTTATCCACTGATCAGTGGGCACTTAAGTTTTAATTTTTTAGCTATCATGAACAATGCTACTATGAACATGGGAGTGCAGATGTCTCTTGGAAATACTGATTTCACTTCCTTTGGATAGATACCAGGCAGTTGGATTACTGGATCATGTGATAGTTCTATTTTTAATTTATTGAGGAACATCCATCCTGTTTCCCATATGGTGGTACTAATTCACATTCTCACCAGAAAATGTTAGGACTCCCTTTTCTCCACATCTTGTCAGCGTTTGTTATATTTAGTCTTTTCAATAATAGTCATTCTTACTTGAGTGAGGTGATATCTTATTTTTGCTTTGATTTGTATTTCTCTGATGGTTACTGATATTAAGCACTGTTATTTTGCATAAACCTGTTGATCATTTGTGCATCTTCTTTTGGGAAATGTCTTTTTAGGTCGTTATCTATTTATTAGTTGAATTGTTTGTTTTTATTTTTTTCCATTGAATTGCTTGAATTTCTTATATATTCTAGATATTTGGAGAGTAACCCCTTGTCAGAAGTATAGTTTTCAAAGATGTTCTTCTATTTTATAAGAAATCTCTTCACTGATTTGATTGTTTTCTTTGTTGTGCCTTTTAGTTTAATATAATTTCACTTGTCTATTTGTGTTTTGCTGCCTGTGCTTTGAGAACTTGTCCAAAAACTCTTTCCCATAGCATTTCATCTGTAATTTCATAGTTCAGTTCTCACAATTAAGTTTTCCATCCATTTTGAGTTGATTTTTCAACCAACAGGAGACTGGGGTCTACCTTTGTTCTTCTGCATGTGAATATTCAGTTTCCCCAGCACCATTTACCAAAAAGACTATACTTTCTCCGAAGCATGTTCTTAACACCTTTGTCAAAAATCAGTTGGCTTCAGATGCAAGGGTTTACTTCTAACTCTCTCTTTCCTATTAGTCTATGGGTCCTTTTATGCCAATATCATACAGTTTTGATTCCTATAGCTTTGTAGTATATTTTGAAGTCAGATAGTGTAATGTTTTCTGCTTTGTTCTTTTTTACTCAAAAATGTTTTAGTTATTCAGTGTTTTTATGTGGTTCTATATATATTGTATTATTTTCTAGTTCTGTAAGGATATCTTTGGTATTTTTATCAATAGAGATTTCCCAAAACCAGTAAATTGCTTTGGATAGTATGGACATTTTAACAATACTGATTTTTCAAATCCATGAACATGCATGTTTTTCCATTTGTTTCTGTTTGGTACAATTTCTTTCATCTATGTTTTATAGTTTTCAGTGTAGAGATTTTTTACCTCTTTGATGATATTTATTATTATTTAGTTTATTTTGTTTTATAGTTAATAGTATTGCATTCTTGATTTCTATTTCAGAAAATTTTCTATTGACACATAGTAACACTACTGAATTTTATATGTTGATTTTGCAACTTTGGTGTTAGGTAGAGTTTTTTATGGATTTTACATTTAAGATTTTCTCTTCTGCAAACAATAAATTTGACTTCTTGTTTTACAATTCATATGTCTTTTATTTTTTTCTCTAACCTGATTGTTCTGGCTAATATTTTTGACATATATTTTGAATAAAAGTGGTGAAAGTAAGCATTTTACCTTGATTTTGATCAAGAAAGTGAGTTCCAACTTTTCCCACCCAGTAGAATGTTAGCTGTTGGTTCTTATAAATGGTCTTTATTGTGTTTCTGTTCCTTCTTCACCTGATTTCTTTCAGCACTTTTATCATGAAGCATTGTTGGATTCTATCAAATGCTTTTTCTGCATCTTTTGAGAAGACCATATAGTTTTTACTCTTCAGTTTTTTGATAGGTTTTATCACATTTATCAACTTGGCTATGTTGAAGCATCCTTGCATCCCAGGTATGAATCATACTTGATCATAGCAAATAGTCTCTTAAATGTATTGTTGCATTCAGTTTGCTAGTATTTGGTTGAGGATTTTACCTCTCTGTTTACCAAGAATATTTTCCTGTAACTTTATTTCTTTGGTTATATCATTGTCTGGTTTTGGTATCAGGGTAACGTTTGCCTTATAGAATGAGCTTGGAAGACTTCTCTCTTTTCATTTTTTTTGAATAATTTAATAATTTTTATTAGTTCTTCTTTGAATGTTTTGAGGATTCAGCGATCACGCCATCTGGTTCTGAGCATTTCTTTGAAGGAAGACATTATTCTGGTTCAATCTCATTAATCTTTATTCATCTGTTCAGTTTTTCTCTTTCTTTATGATTCAATCTATCAAAGTCCAGGAATTTTATAGTTTTCCCCTATGTTAGTGCATAGTTGTTCATTATAACATTTAATGACTTTGCATTTCTGTAGCATTAGTTGTAATGGCTCACTTTTCATCTCTGATTTATTTGAGTCTTCTTTTTCTTTGTCTAGCTAAGGGTTTGTCATTTTCATTTATTCTTTCAAAGAATCAGCTCTTAGTTTTGTTGATATTTTGCAATCTTTTCAGTCTTTCATTTATTTCTGCTCTTATCTCTATTATTTCTTTTCTTCTGCTAATTTTTGGTTTGGCTCATTCTTGTTTTTCCAGTTCCTTGAGGTGTAATGGTAGATTATTTGATATATTTCTGCTTTTTGACATAAGTCATTGATTACAACAAATTTCCCAGTTAGTGTATTTTTTACTATATATCCCAAAAGTTTGGGTATATTGTGTTTCCATTTTCATACGTTTCAAAAGATTTTGATGAGTGAATTTGAATGAAAAGTTTTTTTTCTGTATATCAACAACAGTTCTTCTAAAAGCACAGAGAAAAAGCAGACTGCAATTTGCAGGCAACCCTCAAGAAAGGAGCCAGACTGAGAAGAGAAAAATGTCTTTGAAATATGAGAAAATGGCATTAAATAGTTGGAATGGAGTGAGATTCTTGAGAACTTTGAATGCCTGGATAATGTATTCAGTTTTATCTGAATAAGAGGGAGAGATATTCAAACACTTGAACTGACCTGAGAGAGCAGTATTTTAGTAAAATGGATCTCTATTTAGGGTGTAATAGTGGTTGGAAACTCAAGAGATAAGGGTGATTCTGGTGTTAACCTATTATGAAATGAGTGGGATCTAGGATATCAGTGGTTCCAGTGGTGATGGGAAATGGTCCATTATGCTCACATGAATATTTTTATATTTATTCACTCATTTATTCATTCAACTAAAATATATACTGAAGGTTTAATATGAACAAGTTTTATTTTGTTTTTGGTACCAGATATGTAACAATGAACATGAAGACAGTATCTCTATTCTCAAAGAATTCATGTCCAAGGACCAAAATAAAAAATAAAACAGGACAATAGGATAAGAAGTAATTGGGGAGAGTAACTAACTGAGATGGAGTGTGTGGTCAGGGAAGACTTTAGGAAGTGAAATGAATGAGGTTAGGGAAATGAATCCTGAACAAAGAGCATCCCAGATAAAGAAAATAATAAAAAGTTGTTGCATTAGAAACATTCTTGGTCTGGAGATGCGCTACACAAAATAGCATATTAAAGACTCTGTTAAGTCCATCTTTAAAGAATTATTTAAAAATGTGTTTATCTTATAATTTTATCGATTTACTTGATTCCAAACATTTGTTATAGTTGGAGTTGTTTTTCCTTAATCATCTGTTGGTTCTATGGTAGACATTTCAAAGTCTCAACAGTTTATAATTTCTATTTATTTTTTATAAAATGAAATATTAATGTAAATAAAATGCCATTCCCTAGAATATTTCCTGGATTATAATAATTTATGTAAAATAAATGAAATAACAGTTGTTATTGTGATCATTCCTTTAGATATTCTCAGGGATGTGTATTTTCATTCTCACATGTATTGAAATCATACTGTTTTAATCATTCTCAGCTGATCTTGGACTCTCTTCTCCTACCTCCCCAATCAATTTCTGTCTTCTGTTCCCTTCTGTGTCCATTACATTTTAAATCTCCTGCTGGAGTAATCACCTTGAAAAGGTTTCATGTAGATTTTTCCTCTGGTCAATAATTAACTTCTACATTAGCTACAGAATAAAGTCAAAATTTTGTTTTCTGACATTCAATGCTCTTATTAATTGTGCTCCAAACTAGTTTTTAAATAGTTTATCTTCCACATTGGCCTCATTTGAAATTCTCTACCCTTACTTGGGATTAGTGTTCCAATCCATCTAAAATAATCCCTGTCCCCCAATATAAATTTAATCTGTATTATTCATATCTCAAAACCTATGTTCTTTTAAGCTACTTTATTACTACCCTACCATAGCTCATACTTCTCTAACTTCCTAATTTCCATGGTAATAGTTTTCCTTACCACTAATGTGATTATATATGTATATATAAATTTTAATGTATTTGTTTATATTATAATTTTCACAATTAGGAGAATGTGTTCATGTATGTCAGAGTCAGAAGTACACAACCATGAGTTTCTGAAGGAAAATAATGATTTATTTATTTCTTAACCCCAGAAGAGTTTTTAACTCATAATACTCAACAAATCTGTATATATTTGTAGTTTAAGTACCTATAAATTATAATTGATGAATTTGCTGACATAGATGTTTTTATATCACCATTAGTACAGCTTTGGCTTGCTCCATATTTTCCCATCCCTGCCTTATTCCTACACATCTTTATAAAATGTGCTCTGATACATCTTTTCTCTCTTTCTGCACATATATGCATCTACATATCCATTTGCATGTACATGACAAAATACAATACCACTATGGAGATTGTTTCTTTATATTGCATACATCAGAAATTAAGCACATATGACAGTCTTGCTTTCACAACAAATTTATTACTGCCCAAATTGTCATTAATTCTTGTTCCTGAGAATTAAATAAACCAAAAGATGGAAAATATGACCCACCACCTGTTTTTGTAAGTAAGTTTTTATTGGAATACATCCACATTTGCTTGTTTGTGTATTCTTTATGGTTGTTTTCCCACTAAAAGACCAACTTGAGTAATTGCATCATGAAGCATATGGCACACAAAGCCTAAAATACTTACCATGATCCTTTAATCATGTTTGCTCATACCTGATACAAAACAAGAAAAGAATGTCGTTCTGTTCATTTGCCTTGTTCTTGAGAACCAGGTGTCATAGGCTCATTGATATTCTTCTTCCTGATTTCTTCTTTTATGCAGTTGTAATAGGAGTCTGACACAATTACCCAATGGGATATTACTTCCTTTGCTGTCAAAGACTTTCTATTTGAGATGTATTCCTCTTGAAAGTGTGAAAAATGTTTTAAGGTGATCTCAGAAGGTAGAGAAGCTGAGCATAATCCAGAATTACTTTCTTCCAAAGTTCCTTTGATCATGCAAGGCTTAATTAGCAAGCTAAATCATAGCACGAAGAATGTGTTTGCTTTGCAAAATCAAAATCAATTGCACAATTTATGTTCCCCTGCAGCTGCTACTTCCCCTTTTTATAGAAGCAGATCCATTCCAGCTGTGGATATGTGCTGCTTTGCCTCCGACTCATTGATAGCTGAGATGTTTCAAGCTCAACAATACAAATGCCAACCACCAAAGCTTATAAGCATATTTCTTTGAATTAATTCAGTATTTCAGAACTGAAAAATAACTAGAATTAAATATAGGTGTTTAATAAATGTGATGATATAGAATAATACACACTATTACATATTAATATCAGTTTATTCTCTTAACTTAGGGCTTGAATGACACTAATATTTTTATGCATCCCAAACCTGGCACATTAATGATTTATGAAAAACTCTTTCTATATATATCATTGAATACTACTTTTATTCCTTTATACCATAATTTAAAACAACAAAAGACAAATAGTTTTTCATTAGTACAAAATGAATAAACTCACTTGATATTCTAAGTAAATTCTCTTGCTGTTATTACATTCAAGCATTTTTACCAGGACAATATCTAAAGTATGGATTTTGGCTCAGACTTTTCTTATTTACCAAAATCTGTTTTGCTTAATAAATATCTGGCAATTAGTTATAGTCTACTCTTTTTAGTTCTAGCAACTGCTTTTAGTATTAATATTGGAGCATAGCACAAATTGATATTGAGCAATCCCAGAATGGTAGGAATATAAATTCTCACCAAGCAAAAGCCTTTGCTTAGAACTGCATGAAATGAACATAAGTGGAATCACACAGTTGCATAGATAATAAGTGCAATGTATCCCTGTTCACAGAGCAAGATTCTGAAGTCACACTTCTTAACTTTTCCTATGCCTGACAACTTGGATGAAAGCTGAGATTTTGGCCAAAATTATTCCTTATATTTGAGTGAAAGCATGTTCTATATAAATTTTTTTTTGCTGTACATTTGCTATTTTTTGTCTTATATTTCTGAATTTGTACTTTTACTCTGGTTTGGATGTGAGGTGTCCCTCAAAAGCTCAAGTGTGAGACAATGCAAGAAGGTTTGGGTTACAGCCTTAACCCAATCAGTGATTTAATTCCAACAGGGATTAAGTGAATGGTAACTGAAGAGGTAGGGTGTGGCTGAAGGAAGTGGGAATTGGGGTATGGGTATTTATTTGTATCTGGCTTGCTTCCTGATCAAGATGTGAGCTGCTTCCCTCTGCCACACTCTCCTGCCATGACGTTCAACCTCATCTTGAGTCCTGAGGAACAGAGCCAGCCTTCGATGAACTAAGACCTCTGAAACTAGGAGCCCTCAAACAAACTTCCTCCTTTAAAATTGTTCTGGTCAGATCCTTTAGTTACAGCAGCAAAATAACTAACTAAAACATATGTTAAGAGGTATACTTAAGGATAGAAAAATGCTTCAGAAAAAGACAAAGGAATAAAAGGAGAACATATAATCACTATAATATATGAGTTTATTTGAAAATCTAATAGATACAGGGTTTATACATAAGCATAAGATTTTTATTTGTGCAGGTAGCAAGTAGTTTTGAGCCAATGTATTCATTTAAGACTTAAGAAAAAATACTCAAATGACTTGTCTTATAATGCTATCAGCACCAGACAAGGAAAAATTCTTGAGTCCCTTTTATCATCTGAAACTTGCAGGAAGAGTTGTCCTTATGAATAAGAATAATTTGATGAGGGTAACTAGGAGTAGGAAAAAAATAATGATATTGATTCATTTTTCTTATATTCTTCAAAATATCAGGATGTACAGTTGCATCACAAAAATTTAAAAATGATAAGGATCCATGATTGAATAGTTTTTGAAAAACATTACATATTCTTTCTCTTGGACACTAAGCACTCATTTGTATATCAAAAGATCTGGAAAATTCTGATTTGGGAATCATACTTTGTTTTATTTTGCTTCGTTTTTTTCTTATCATTCATTCTTCAAACTTATTTGGTCATTGAAAACAATTTCATTAAGTAACCACTACTGATATCATCTGGAGAAAATGTTCCAGAAAACACTGTGTAAAAGATGAAAATAGGTCTTTGAATAAAACAGATGAGAACCCATATGGAGGTGAGGTATGGAAAGCTCATGGGGTGTCTGGCCAAGTCTCTACAGATGCCTTTTTAGGTAGATGCCAATTCTAGGTACATTCAGGTATTCTCTGGTTAATAGGTAACCTGTGCATTAAAAAAGACCCACAGAAAGGAACTGGAAGCATGATAGTTGACTCTGATCCTTTTTAGATAAGCGTTCTGCACTATGATATTCTATGGGGATTCCTTCTTGCTGAGAGTTACTTGTTGCTAAATGTCACAACCCTTGTTAAACCATAGGCAAGACCCTACAATCATGCAATCTAACAGAGAACCTTAAAATATTATCCAATGTGTTTCTTCCCTTTGGTAATTCAATTAAACATTTATGGAGTCTTTACCATGTGACCATTCCTGTGTTAAGGGTGAAGATAGAAAATGGTGAAGAAAATGTCTCAAAGGAATAATAAGTTATTATAAGACATTCATATAAACAATTGGCCACAATAAAGATGTAAATGCAATACAGTGGAAAAATGAAAAAGTAGTAAGAACCTTGGGTTGTGAGAAAGAGTGCATTCTGCTTGTGGAAGACAGGTAAAAGATGGACACAATTTCCCAGAGTAGGTGACATTTAAGCTGCAGACAGGACAAAAATCACTCTGTTGAAAAGATGGATGAGAAAAACTGCTACCTACTGCAGAGTCAACCCTTTTAAATTAGGTCACAAACTGCCAGGAATAAATCTATCTGGTTCAGCACCATGCCACCTATATCCAGCAGTGGTCTTGAGTAGTAATGACTGCTGCTATGGTCAGTCAACAAAATATGCTTGAAAATTTGCCATATGCAAGCCATATTTGTTAGGGGCTAGGCATACACTTATGAACAAGACACAAGCCTCAAGCTCAGGATTCTAATGGTATAATGTAAAAAATACCATGACATTCAAATGGACAACTATAATAACACGGCAAATAAATGTATTCAAAAGATTGCATGACCTGGTGAGTCAGTTCACTTTTTATTTATGGAGAATTTACTACATAACATGTGGTTGGTAGATGCTGTGTTGTGGTAGTGAGCAGAACACTCTGGTCATTGCTGTCAGGCATTAGTAGTCATAGATCCACTTTGATAAGACTCTGATTTTAGGGGTGTGTTTGTGCGTACGTGTGTGTGTGTGTGTGTGTGAGTGTGCATGTGCTCATACATATGTATGTATTGTATGCAAATTATTTTTTATTTTCTTTGTTAAAAAATCCACAATGGGTCTCAATAACTTGTAGGCAATGGTACAGTTTCAAGATTTCAAAATGGATCATTATAAATGTCCATGGTGAAATTTCATAATATGGATAGGAATCCATATTAATACTACCTGGTTTATATGTACAGTTTGCTCACTATTAAATTTTTTCTCAAAATGCTTTTTATGTTTGGGACATTTCCTGCACTTGCTATATACTTTTATAAAGAGACATAGAAATGAGTGTAGATGGAGAAAACGTCTCTGTTATTCTTTAAATTTTTGCACGCAGGAATCGAGCTGTCATTTTTCATAACATCCCATTCTCCACTTCTTTCAGAAGTGAAACAGGGATTCATGGTCATGGGATAAATTGAGCTCTACAGATAAGTCGAACATATTTAGTTTACATATTAAAAATTGAGTATTTATCTTTAAACTCAGTTACATCATGGATAAGTCTGGAAAAAATTAAAACACACACACATACCCAACAACCCTGTTAGGATGAATGCTTTACTTCCCTTAGAAGCAGACAGTTTAAATGAAATTTGATAAGTTCAGTGTATCTTTTTAAAATTTCAACGTATAAACAATGACTCACTTATCCCTTGATTTTTAACGTGATAAACTTGTCCTGCTGCATAATAAAGGTACAGTATATACTTTTTTGATCTTAGTTTTTAAAAAGTTTTAGAATCATGGTGCAGTACAGCACAGTTCATACTATTAGGTACAGAAGCATTCTGCACAGATATTAAAAGAGCACAAAATCATAATGACCTCACACGTTCATCACTGTAAATGTGCAACTGCTTCACACACACACACACACACACACACACACACATCTCTATTCGACCAAAAATGAGGGCTAATTTCTTAACTGTTTTACCTTTTCATATTTCTTTAAGGAAAAAAGTGACAATTGCTGAATGATCACCTGCCAATTTATATAGGAGTCAGATATACCTATGGCATTCAAAATCTTCTCCACTATGAGGAGAGCACCTAATACATCTTAATTTGTTTTGTTTTTACTGTAAATTTTCAAAAGGCTGAGGAAGCAATGAAGGTAACTTCTACCCTGGATTCAAGGGGAGAAGGGAGTAAAACAATAATGTATCACAAATACATTCATTGAAAGTATCAGAAGGGAATTTGTTAAAATCTACACAACATTGCATACTGATTTAAATGTAAATCTCAAAAGTCTATGTATTCTACATTATACACATTTGTTCCCAAGTTACTGCTCATTACTGGAATGTAAAAATGGTCATATCTGAGGAGCTAAAGACAGCTTTACCAGCACTGAAAACTTAAACTTTTGTTACTATTGCTTTGTAGTAGAGTTGAAGATCTGGTATTGCGATACCCACTGCTTCGCTCTTTCTAAGGATTGCTTTAGTTATTCTGGGTTTCTTATTCTTCCAGGTGAATTTCATAATTGCTTGCTCTATTTCTGTAAGGTACATCATTGGGATTTTAATTGGAATTGCATTGAATCTGTATAACACTTTGGGTAGTATGGCCATTTTGACAATACTAATTCTGCCTATCCAAGAACATGGGAGATCTTTCCATCTTCTAAGATTTTCTTTAATTTCTTTCTTTAGCGTTCTGTAGTTCTCATTGTAGAGATCTTTCACCTCTTTTGTTAGATTGATTCCCAAGTATTTTATTTTTTTCGAGGCTATTGTGAATAAGGTAGTTTTCCTAACTTCTCTTTCTGAAGATTCATCACTTATGTATAAAAATGCATTGGATTTATGAGCATTGATCTTGTAACCTGCTACTTTACTTGAATTCACTTATGAGTTCTAAAAGTTTTCTGGTGGAATTTCCGGGTTCCTCTAAATATATAATCATGTCATCAGCGAACAGGGATAGTTTGAGTTCTTCTTTTCCTATTCGTATCTCTTTAATTTCTTTGGTTTGTATAATTGCTCTGGTTAGAGTTTCAAGGACAATGTTGAATAGAAGTGGTGAAAGAGGGCATCCCTGCCTTGTTCCAGTTTTTAGGGGGAATGCTTTCAGTTTTTCACCATTTAGAATGATATTGGCCATGGGCTTAGCATAGATGGCCTTTACAATGTTAAGGAATGTTCCCACTATCCCAATTTTTTCTAGTGTTTTGATCATGAAGGGATGCTGTATTTTATCGAATGCTTTTTCTGCATCTATCAAAATAATCATGTGATTCTTAACTTTAAGTCTGTTGATATGGTGAATGACATTTATTGATTTCTGGATGTTGAACCAACCTTGCATCCCTGGGATAAAACCCACTTGATTGGGGTGCACTATCTTCTTAATATATTTTTGTAACAAAAACGGCATGGTATTGGTACCAAAATAGACAGGAAGATCAATGGTACAGAATAGAGGACATGGACACAAACCCAAATAAATAAATTTTCTCATACTAGACAAAGGGGCCAAAAATATGCAATGGAGAAAAGATAGCCTCTTCAATAAATGGTGCTGGGAAAACTGGAAATCCATATCAACAGAATGAAATTAAACCCCTATCTCTCACCCTGCACAAAACTCAACTCAAAATGGATCAAGGACCTCAGAATCAGACCAGAGACCCTTCACCTTATAGAAGAAAAAGTAGGTCCAAATCTTCAACATGTCGGCTTAGGATCAGACTTCCTTAACAGGACTCCCATAGCACAAGAAATAAAAGCAAGAATCAACAACTGGGATAGATTCAAACTAAATAGCTTTCTCTCAGCAAAGGAAACTATCAGTAATGTGAAGAGAGAGCCTACAGAGTGGGAGAAAATCTTTGCCACACATACTTCAGATAGAGCACTAATTTCCAGAATCTATAAAGAACTCAAAAAACTCTACACCAAGAATACAAATAACCCAGTCAACAAATGGGCTATGAAAATGAACAGACACTTCACAGAAGAAGATCTACAAGCAATCAACAGATATATGAAAAAATGTTCAACATCTCTAGTAATAAGAGAAATGCAAATCCAAACTACCCTAAGATTCCATCTCACCCCAATTAGAATGGCGATTATCAAGAACACAAGCAATAATAGTTGTTGGTGAGGATGTGGGGAAAAAGGTACACTCATACATTGCTGGTGGGGTTGCAAATTAGTGCAGCCACTCTGGAAAGCAGTGTGGAGATTCCTCAGAAAGCTTGGAAAGGAACCACCATTTGACCCAGCTATCCCACTCCTTGGCCTATACCCAAAGGACTTAAAATCAGCATACTACTGAGATACAGCCACATCAATGTTCATAGCTGCTCAATTCACAATAGCCAGATTGTGGAACCAACCTAGATGCCCTTCAATTGATGAATGGATAAAGAAACTGTGTATATATATATATATACACACACACACACACAATGGAATATTGTGTGTGTATATATATATATATATATATATATATGGATATATACACAATGGAATATTACTCAGCCATAAAGAATAATAAAATTATGGCATTTGCAGATAAATGGATGAAATGGGAGAATATCATGCTAAGTGAGATAAGCCAATCTCAAAAAAACCGAAGTTCAAATGATCTCGCTTATAAGCAGATGATGACACATAATGGGGGGTAGCAGGGGTTAGCTTTAGGGTTAGGGTTAGGGTTAGGGAGGGGGGCAAGAATGGAGGAAGGAAGGACTGTATAGAGGGAAAAGAAGGCTGGGAGGGGTAGAAGGGGTGGGGGGAAGGGAAAAAAAAATAGAATGTATCAAATAACATTAACCAATGTAAATTTATGATTACACAAATGGTATGCCTTACTCCATGTACAAACAGAGAAACAACGTGTATCCCATTTGTTTACAATAAAAAAAACTTTAGTCTGCTTCCTCATCCTTCTATTTTTTGACATTAATTTGCTTTTGTTACTTAATTCTCCAGCTCTGTTTCATCTCATTCTTTCAGACAGTTCTCTTATAGGATGCAGGGATTCATCCTGAACACCTGGGACATAGCTCAGAGCGCCTATTGCTCGTTAAACCTCCCCTTGTTTTCTGATCGTTACACTTGGAAATTAAAAGTCGCCTTTTGGCTTTCTGAGCAACATTCTAGTAATTGTTCACAAACATGCACACAGAATTACAAACTCCCATGTCCTTCAATCTTCTAACTGGTCTGTTCTAGTACTCCTCACCATGATCTCAATCATGTTCTTTGTGGAGTGGTCCATAACACAAATAGAGTCCTGGGTCCCTTAGGAGAAAATGGTTTAATAACCATTGTGAAATCCATAATAGCAAAGAATATGTCAGAAATATCTTTTGGAGTTTAATAAAACAGTTTGACGATTTGGCCATCATTCTCTTCATGAAGCATCTTAAAATCCAATATAGTTCAAGAAGTATCCTTTGATCAAAAAATGGAATTTTGATTCTGTAATTACAAATATTCTTATCAAGGAATAATTAGAGTTTTATCTGAACCAACTAAAAGGACATATACAAATAAATTAAGGTTTTCAGATATGCAAAGATAAGTTAGCATATAGAGAATAGAATAGTGGTTGTGACCTGTGGTAGCTAAAGATTTTAGAATTTGTGTTGAGAATCTCTTTTCACCCCAGCTCTGTGACTTTGAGCAAGTTACTTTAGCAGTGGAAGCATGTGTCTCCTCTTCTGTAAATGGGAATAATAAAATTACCTATCTCAAAAGTTTTTCAATGATTAAATTATATGGCATTTTAAAGTGATTATCTCAATGTCTGGTTTATAATAAAGCATTCAGTGCTGTTAGTTGTAAAAACATAGGAGAAGGGGCATTTAAAGGAGCATAAATATAAAAATGAACAAGAATAAAGTCAGGAAAACTGAAGCATCCAAAACGAAGAGATTTGGGGAATATTCTAAAGAAAAGACAAAGCCCACAGCTGTAAGTCCTGCAGGTCATTTATTTTTCATCTCGCCTTCCCAGTGAAGCCTGCCCTGACCACCAATTAAAGATTGAAAGTGCCCATCCACCCTCTCTTTCCACTTCCTTTCTTAATTTGTTTGCATCAAGTACCTAAATGAATTCTTGCCCTATAGTAGGTGCTAATATTTGCTGATTAACTGACTGAATGAATTAATGAATGATAAATCAAATAGAATAAAGGTGGAATAAACTCGGGCTTACAGAAGGTGCTATCAAATAAATGGGAAACAGAAGTAAAGCTCAACTGATTAGCTTTGTTTTTAATTTCTTTCCATAACAAAGAATATTTTCAAAGTGGAAAGGAAAGAGCAAATATTAAAAAGAAAATTAATCTTTTTCAAGTAGGGGTTAGACCAGTCTACGCTGGAGAAAACAGGGTCTACCATCTTATAACCCAAGGCAAGTGCAGGTCTCTCCTTGACAGAAGTCACAGCTTTCTAGTCTCTTTCATCATGTGTTGCTCCTGTCGTAACTGCAGAGTACCCAAGTTCACTATCGAGAGGGAAGTAGATTATACAAGGGATAAGAATGTCACATCTGTCATCAAATTCCTGGCCAAAATGTACTCACATGGATCAACTGTATAACTGCAAGACTGGTGGAAAACAAGTCCTCTGGTGTGCTCAGGAAGAGGAAATGGTTTAGTGAGTATTCTTTTTTTAAATCTGACACAGTGCTCAGAGTGTAAATCTGCTTCACCTGAAGTCAAATCCTAAACCCTCATGAATTGTCATCACAGTTTGGACGGAACTTGGGTGTTTAATTATGGAATTATGTAGAGCAGTCATATTTTAATTTTGAAAAACAGAAATAATGCCAAAAGAATTAAGGTAGGAAATGTTTCCTCTGTTTATTTTTAAACCAGAGTGAAAAAGACAAATTCTAAAAAATAAATAAATAAAGATAACAAACTACCTGGAAAATATACTAGTTCTCTGTAAACTCAGGAATAAATAAGTGAAGAATCAGATGGTTTATGAATCTTCCTGAAATAAGTGGTAATAGCTAGGAGCCAATATAGGTTCACTAAGCCACCCTGGTTGAAAAAAAAGTATCAAATTAGTTACTGGCCTAAGAAGGACATGAGCGGAGCTTCAAATTTTTCTAATGAGCTAAAACAGGGAGATAAAACATTGTCCACTGTTCACATGAACAGGCACCGACCGTGTCGGTAGCCTTTAAAATTAATTTAAATCTAAAATGTGAAAAACATGATAAAGTTAGTCTGTCCTTGGACTAAACAGTGGTAATATAATATTGAATTCAAGAATAATTACTTGTTTATTTACTCTACTAAAACACTGCAAGGCTTGGCATGTCAAAATATGATTCTATTTAAGTTTTCATACCCAGAGGGCAAAATTCTAACTAAATGAATTTGTTATCTTCCTGTTAAAACCTATTTCTTCTGTAATCTCTGGTCCCCTTAATGACCCCTTGATCGATCTAGCCCACAAATAGAAACATGGCGTTGTTCTTTATTCATTTCCATTTCACCTTACATATTTTATTGCTCACTATGTCCTTTGATCACATTTTGTCTCCCGCACTCCTTGCTTTCTTTTTTCTGTAGAATTAAATTGATTCTCCAGTAGACTTGCTACTTCCAGTGCCAACCCTTTTTACTTAGCCTGCATGTTGCTGGAAGTGACATTTCTAAATCATATGATCTGATTAGGTTATCTTCTTAAAATTTTTCATTTTCTTCCCATTCTCTATAGCACAAATTCTAAATTCCTTACAGGGATGTGCTGATGGTGGCCTCCTACAGTAATATTCAAACTGCAGACTATGATCAGTTAGTGACTGCAAAATAAATTTACTGTTTTGTGACTGGCATTTTATTTAAAAGAAAGAATTCAAACAGACTATACTAGAATAGATACACCACACATCTTAAGGGTAGGGTAACCATAATTTTGTAGAACTTGAGACATGCATACACATACATACACATATATAAGGTATATATTGATTCATGTAAAATTGCTTTGAAAGCCACTTGCATGGTGGTTAAGAGCAGAGACTGGAGAAAGGTGATCAGGGCTCTAAATTGTTTGCCATTTTCGTAATTTGGGGTAAATTACTTAACATATCTGTACTGTAGTTTCCTTATTTATAAAGAAACTAAGGATAATAGCTACCTTTAAGATTATTTTGAAGATAAATGAGTTAATACGTATAAATTGCATAAAAAGTGCCTGACTCAATGTGCACATTCACTAAATTTTAACTGCAATTTTTAAGAGGTTATTTTATTTTATTGCAAATTTTTTTTTCAATCTGGCTCCTAGTCTAGCTCTGCAGTCTTAGCTCTTGCTTACCCTCCCTAACTCACAGGCTTCACTGCACCCTATTTGAACCACTTCAGTCTTTGAGTGTACCACCATTAACTCCTCATAGACAGAGATATTGAAGAAAAGAGAAATCACACACTTCTCTCAAGTTCTCAGAGCCAGTTACTTCACGTGCCGAGGGGTGATGCTCATGGTCTCAGCCACATGCCATTCTGCCTTATTGTCCTCACTGTGACTGTCAGTACACCCTCCACACTACTGTCATTCCCACTCTTCTTTCTTGTGCTTGCACTTATTGAAACTTCCAATGTCATTGTACACCTATCTTTCATACTGAATTTTCTGCCCTGTATTTGCGATGCCCTTCTCTCAAAAGTTTTCCTAGACAAGACCTACCCATCCTTCTAGATGCCACTCACAATGTCCCTCTGAATGCATGTCCTGTAAGGCACAATTAGTTCCTATTGCCTTGTATTCCAAAAGTACTTTGTGATTTCCTCTAACGGTTTCTTATGGGGCATAAACTCACAGACTGCTTTGCACAACAAGTCGTGGTCATCAGATTTTGGAAATCCTGCATACTCTTCTTTTATTTATTTTGAAAAAAAAATCACATAATATATTATTAATGTAAAGGTTCAGAGAATACATGAAAGAAACAAGGGAATTTTTCTTTTGTTTAATCCACTGTTTCCCAGATTTTAAGAAAAAATATGGAGCCATATCTTGATGTAATGCTTATTAAGGAAACTCTTTTGAAAATAATGTACTATTAGCATTCGTTTTCCTAAGGTTTTACTATGCCTTTGCCTTTAACTAGAGTTGTGTAGTATATATATATAAATGTATATATGTATATATTATATATAAAAATATATATATGTATATATATTTTTTGTTGTTGTTGTCGTAAGTTTTTTGTTTTGTTTCTACTATCTATTGCTGGGGCATCTTTTCCATTCTGGAATAAGCCTAACATATTTGGGAAATAGGAATTTACCCTTATTACCTTTTGCTACCTGATACCTAATTACCTTTTTTAATCTGAAAATTTAAAGCTAAGGAAAAATCATAAAAGTCAAGGAGATTTGTTGCTGTTTATAGCAAGACTGTGATTGTCAGTATCCAATATGTTTGTAAGCATTGTTTTCCCTTTATTCAGCTTTTACTGAGCAATAATCAGTCATAAAAATCTTACTGGCATACAACAAAAGTGTTTGCTATTCACTCATGTGCTGCCTGTTCACTGAGGTTCGGTTGATGTAATCTGGCCATAGTTCAGCTTGGCTCTAGGCCATTCCTGGTTGAGCTTCTCTTTACATGGCTCACATATTTGTGGAGCCAGCTGGGTACCTGGGGACATCACATGCCAAACATATTCCAAGCCTTTTTATTATCAACCCCACTAGAATCCCACTGATCACTGCATGTAATGTAGCCAAACCCAAAGTGAAGAGGCTTAGAAATGGACCACTTTGACTAGCACACCATGGCAGGATCATATATAACATTAGTACAAGGTAATTGAGAATAAGGAACATGAAATAATCTGCCTCCTCTCCTGAACATCTTGGTTTAGCCTTCTTTCCTTTGTTTTCTGCTGGAGATGCTTCTCTAATCTTTCTGGAAATGTGGGGAACTACTTGATGCCCTCCCACAAACAGTGACATTTCAGATAATATGAAATCACATGAAGGAGAGTCTTTGGCACAAAAATGAAGTCCTCAAGTGACATCAGAAGGCAATAGCTTACACTACACCTGAGTATAGCCAAATTCTGGATCATAAATCTTCTCCATAATGCTTGTGTTCTCTCATGAAATTTCTGTTGTGGGAATCCTTAATTATTGTGTAGAATATGATTTTTAAGGAATATAACTTAAAATGAATAAATATAAACTTTGTGAGGGCATAAATGTTTCAGAGTTGTTGGTAGTCTTCTATTTTAATCCAAACTGCTGGTTGGTAGTGCATTTTAATCAAGAATTTCACTAAAATAGTCACTTTCAAAAACATGAAAAAGATGGTATATATAATTTCTAGTTGCTGTTTTTCTCCTGTTAGAAACCAAACTTGAGGATGGGGTTTCAAAATACACTGGAAAGTATAAAATGGTTGAACTCAAACAGTATATACTGAGTAATTTTTACAGACATGTAATAGTCCTCTGGATTGCTAAATAAGTAACTGGTATTTGGCAAGCTTTATTATTTAAAAAATATTTTTTCATCTGAGAGTTGACAATATATATTAGACATCAGTAGAATGCTAGTTGACGATGAAAGCCAGAGACCAAAACTTGCATGGAAGATTAGCAATATTACATGGGAAATACTTGCAAGCATGCTGTTCAGTCAGTGTGAACTGTTCTCAGTACTCTCGCTTATGGTTAAGAAGTTGAGCCTGCAGAGTAATGCACCTCACATCTGTGACTGCTGGAGGAAATTAAATGAAAGCACTACTGTCTGTCCAAAAAGAAAATAGCATTTTAAAATACCTAGTATTGCAAGATAATGAGCTGATGTGATTACAAACTAACAGACCCCATTAGCGTGCCCAGTGCCACTGGGGTCAGTCACATGCCTCTCTTCTCATGCTCCAGACCCCACTGTCTTACTAATTTGTCTCCCTCTCGTCACTGTTAGTGTACACTACTTTGTGTCTTCAATTTTGTTGTTTAAAAAAAAAAAAACAAAAAAACAACCTCTTTGTGAATTCTGAATTTCGGTCTAAGTTGATACTGGGTGTTTGAGAAGTATAAAATCAATACTTGCTAAGCTGTAGGAAAGAATATGACAAACTAATAAGGAGATACATTAGTGAGAGACACTGCCATTGGCCTGCTTTTGTGTCCTCATCTGCACAAAACAATGCTGCTTCTACAAACTATTTTTATCCCCCTTCAGGAATAATTCTTTGCAGTAGTTATTTGTGCCATGGAAGCTCTATCAGTTAGAGTATAACTGCATGGAATAGAAAACTCATATATAGCGGGCTAAGCAAGGTGTTTATTTTTCTGTCAATAGTGATAAGTCTGGAGAAGAGAACCCTCCAGTTCCATTTACAATTCATTATGCAGAACTTAGTTACATGGCTACTGTAGTCTGCAAGGTATTATTTTTCAATGGAAATATTGACCTTCTAATAAATTAAAAGGTACAAAATATAAATGGATTTACCTTAGGCAACTAGCACATTTAGTCATTTATATCTAATCCGACAATAGTCTTGAATATCAAAGGTAAGAAAATGGTAAAACCAAACCCAAATTCCAACTGTACTTCTAATAATTATATAACTTTTCATATACATAATACAAATGGAAATAATGTTGAAAATATAATTAGCACTAAAATTAACAGGGATATGGCCTATTTATGTAGGTTTTTGAATTCAATAATTAGAACAAGCCTATAAAGTAGGTGTTATTATTCCCAGTTTTTACAATGAGGAGATGGAAGAACTGAGAGTTTGATTTAAAGATAAATAAAATAGGCTAAGGTGCTTCAAAGATAGTGAGATACAAAAACAGCAAGAATACAAAGAAGAATAACAATAAACAGCATTTCAGAAATAAATATGTTAATGATGGAAAATAGACTGCAAAAACTCTCCCAGAATCAAAGCAAAAAACAGATAAAAATGATCTAAAAGAAGCTAATAGATGTGGATGGCAAATATATATAGCTTAAGAATGTGAAATCTTCCAAAAGAAGAACTCAAAATAAAGGAAGAAATGCAATGATTAAGGATACAATCAAATCACATTTTCAAGACTTGAAAATATAATGCTACACTTATTAAAAATGGAATATAAGTACTAAATCATTATGTTGTGATCACCTAATAAGGTTATAAAGCTAAGGCTTCAGCACATTTTAGAAAAAAAAATCAAATCAACATATGTTTGATTTAGTATATGAAACTCTTTTATAAGTGCATGGGCAGAAAGAAAGTTAACTGCAAAAGAACTAAAATTAGATTGGCTGTAGAGAATGCAGCTTTTTATATAATTGCAGAAGATAGTGAAGCAGTGGTCACGTATTTTGGGGTGGAACAAATTTAAGACAAATAGCTAGCCATATTGTTAGTTTCCTGAAACAAACCATTAATAAATTTAAGATGTGCAAGGTTTTAAGAAAGAAAAAAAAGTACTGTGAATACTTTAGTGTACCTGAGTGGCAAATACGTTTTAATAAATCAAGAATGTGAAATACAAAGCATAAAAACCATTCTTTATGAACATAAAAATATTCACAAATTATAAATAAATATTGATTTATAATTGGAGATATAAATGACTATAATCCCAATATTATAAACTTAAGTAAAACTGAAAAAAAATTCTCAAAAAAATTTACAGTTAAAATTCTTAAGTCTATAATGATCATTGGGTGTGTTATTCAAATTAAATAAAAGACAGCAACACAAATTTCAAATTAGAATTATTACTACAGCAAATCTTCTGGCCCTAGCTACACATGTCTGTAATCCCAGAGACTCAGGAAGCTGAGGCAGAAGGATGGCAAGTTGAAGGCTAGCCCTAGCAACTTAGTAAGACCCTCAACAACTTAGAGTGACCCTGTCTCAAAATAAAACATAAAAGGAGTAGGGATGTAGATCACTAGTAAAGCACCCACATATGTGTGTGTGTGTGTGTGTGTGTGTGTGTGTGTATGTGTGTGTGTATGTGTGTGTATTTATGTATTAAATATTTATGTGTGTATGTGTGTATATTTATATGGCAAGTTCATCAGAAGTGTAAATAGGTCTATCATGACCACAGTGGTAATAGCATTTATTCAAGAAAGGCATGGCTGTTTTAATCTCTCTAAAACTATTAAAATTATCATAAAACAATTTGAAGAATACAATCATTTAATAAATGTAGGAATATAGTTTTCTTAGAACTCATTATTGATTAATTAAATTTTTAGCATATTAAGAACAAAATATAACTTCTATAACTTAATAAAGAATATCTTCACTTTTTTGGTGAAGTGGTAAAAACATGTCCTTTGTCTTTGACACCCTAAAAAGGGTTACTGCAATTACTATGTGCTTAACTAGGTGAGAAAAAGAAATAAAGTGTATGATAAACATAATTGTTTTTAGGTTATGTGATTGAAGAAAGAAAATTCAAATATACATTATTTTAATTATTGAGATTTTTAAAAGTATATTAGATAAACAGTATTCATATATATTATTATTTGTTTATTGATGGAAAGTTCCATAATAGTTTTTAAAATATAATATTTATAATAAATTAAGAAATCAGGCAACTAGCAAAAATCCTTAAGTAAAATGTAGAAAATTTCTACATAGAGCATTTAAAAACTTTAAAAAATATATTGATATAAATTGCAATGAATGTCAGTAACGTTTTTCTTTTGGCAAAGTGATTCTAAAGTAAGTTTTGTAAGTGAGCACTGAATTTGAACATTTTGACTTGTCAACATTTTAAGAAATTTTCTTGCAATCTACTCTATCAGATAATTTAAATTCAAAAGCAGGATAATTGGCAATGTCATCAGTATCATCTGACTATGTACAAAGACAAAAATATAAAAAATATAACAAGGAAGATTTCCAAAAAAAGAAATCTTTTATATTCACAAAGTATTGTCTGTAATATTTAGAAAATAAATACTTAGATACTTTCCCCCAAATCATAGTATAAAAAACATGTGTGGTAAAAATTGTAAAAATGATGGAAATACAAAATATTATGAATAACTTTAATCTTTACAGTCTAATAAAAAACAAACAAAAATACATAGGTGGTACATTATACAGTAAATTACTTTTATACATTATAAAAGTAATACAAATTGAGAATAAAACTTTTTAAACTACTGAGGAAATTTACAAAAATCGACTACAATTGATACTATTTAAAAATATTGATGCATTCCAGAAATTATAATTTTAAAGCATATTTTGTGTACTAATAGGAAAACACTAGAGATTAACAGCAAACTCTGAAACTGAAATTTTGACCAATTCAAAACTTTAAAATGCCTTTCTGTTGTTGTTTAAATCTAATGGTAACTATGGAATAAGCAGAGGAAAACCATGAAGAAATTCTTTGGGGTAATGAACATGTCTTCATTGTAGTAAGGATTTCATGGCTGCATATTTAAACAAACTCAGAAAAATAAACACTTAAAATGAACATTTTATTGTATGTAAATTATGACTCACTAATGTTGACTTTTTAGAAAAGACAACTTTCCGATGTAAATATTAAGAAAAGGAACAATGAAGCAAAATTATCATTGATTTAGAAAATAATTTGTGTGGAAACTTTGCATATAATTTTCTAGAATACTCCCACAGTTGTTGCCAAGAGTAAATGCAGAATAATCCTAGTCATGGTGGTGGAGATAAACATCTCCAGAAACAGAAAGGAAACCCCAAGCAAGGGGTGGAAGCAATGAAAGCTAGTACGTGGCAAAGCTCTGACTCCAGAAGTTGAAAAATGATGTCCAGGAACTCTGATTTTAGAGAAGTTGGCACTGGAAGTGCACAGTACAGATGTGGACTCAGTCCATCTTCCTGAACCAAGGAACTACTTCTAGGCCTGAGGATTAGAAAATTTATCTCCTTAACGTCTGTGAAAGCAGACCTAACACACACACACACACACACACACACTCTCTCTCTCTCTCTCTCTCTCTCTCTCTCTCTCTCTCTCTCTCTCTCTCATATAAATATGCAAACACAGACAGCCAGTAGAGTATCACTTTGCCTCTAAGTCTAGTAGTGGAACACCCAGGTGACTGTGACAACAGTATCAAATCGTCAAGGAGTAATCATACCATAGAGAGCTAAACAGACAAAAAAGACTTTATTCAAGATAATTACAGTAGGGGAGAGAGGTTGAACCAAACTCCATTGAAACAAAACATAGAAAAGTGCTGGAAGATTTTGGTTGGAGCTGGGTGGGGCCTGGTCCGGGTTTGCTAATCAGTGCTGATGTAAGCTAGGCTCCTACCTCCCACAAAACCTGGGGTGTAGGGGCTCTAACTTTCTTAAGATTACATTTTAAAGAATGTCTCCCTGTATTTGAGAAAGACATTCCTGGGCCATAAAGCTGGCCAGGGACTGGGTGAAGGGGCAATGCACTGAAAAGTAGAGGACAGGTTCCTAGAGTCAGGGAGGAAACTGTCTAAAGTTCAACCAAGCTGAGGAATGTTAAGACACTCTTGGTTGACTCCACCAATATTCAGCATTTCTAGACCATGGTGACGATAAAGAAAGGCAGATCATATTCAAGTCTGTTTTTAGAAGTTTTCTTTAAAAGAAAATTTGACAGTCAAGATGCCCCTTATTGCCTGCACCTCAGAGCAGACTACTCCCACTGCCCCGCAACTGCTTACCATTGTGCCACTGCTGGTGAATCTTATTTTAGGAGCCAGTAATAAGAGTGGTAAATATGCTTGTTTAATACTCTCAAATATATATGTGAAGTGATGCATTCACTGAAATGAACAAGAGATTACAAAAGTTGATAGAAATGAAACAAGAATAAGTATATATGAAGAGAGGAAGTTAGATGGATTACAAAAGAAAAGAATATTCTCTGGAATAAATAGTCCATTGGGTTCAATTTTAGAGGATTAGTGAATTGGAGAGCAGTACTGTGATAATACCAGAAACAGATTTAACAGATTTGAAAGATAGCTTGAGAAACTCCAACAAATATCTAAAAGAAATTTCTGAAAAAAAGAATGGAGAAAATGAAAGATAAGCAATATTTAAGAGGCTTAAACTGTAAAGTTTTTCAAATTAAAAACACAGATTAAAAAAAAACAAAAAACACAGATTATCAGATTAAAAGTTTAAGTCCTGAACAGTATCACTAAAGATAAATTCACATCTAAACATGTTACACTCAAACCAAAAAACATATATGAATAGAAAAAAAAATTGAAAAACTATACCAGAGTGTATTCAGTGAATTACCAACAAATAAAGAAATAAGTTTAGTCAACAGATATCAAAGAAAAAAATTTTTTTTAATTTCTTAAAAGAGCAAGGGATAATTGTGGAACTGAGTAGATGGATAAATTAAATTTTAAGCACAGATAAAATACATATCTAAGACAGATCACTAAATTTAAAAAAAGGGTACTAAAGGTTGTTTTTATGGAAAAAAAAGGAGAACCAGTATGTAGGAAACAATTTTGAGCCTATATGAGCATATAATTGACAAAATATTTTATAACTTAATTATAAAATAATGATATAATTTTATTCTTAAAATATAGCTAAAATTTTAAGTCGCTGTTGTGTAAATAATTCTGTTCTTCCAATTATAAGAATATAAAATAATTCAAAATAGTGTCATAATTTAAAATTAAGCTTGAATGTTTCCAAAGAATAAGAAAAAATTAGAAATACAATCTATATTCCGAGATCAATAAGTGAAAAGTGTAAAAAGAATTGACAAAATTTTATCAAGCTACCAGAAAGCAGAAAAAGTAAATGTATACTTAATTGTAACATAAGTAAGCATTACACTTATTTATTAAAAGGTTGATACAAATTATTAGGTTAAAAATCAATTGCATTTTAATTATAGTCTCTAAAAATCAATAATTTATGTAAACTATTAAAACTATAGGTAAATTCAACAAGATTGCTAAATTTAAATACATAAATATGTAATTTTTCAACACACCAGTAAAAGTCAAACTAGAAAATAAAATTATGAATACTTCTTATGGAACATTAAATTACTTAGAAACAAATTGAGTGGTTTAAGCAAGATTTATGGAATAAGTTATAAGACATTGAGAAACCTAAAAGATTATTCCATTCAATGAAAATTAAAACACGTTTAAGTGTAAAAAGATTCAATATCTTGAAGGTGTCAAATTTTCACCATTAATATGTAAGCCCAACACAAATCCAATAAAAACTCCAGTAGCAAGTTCCAAGGACTAGGACAAGTTGACTCAAGATGGCACTGGTATATATAAAAGAACAAGAACAGCTAACATAATTTTGAAAACAACAAAATGTGAATTTTTTTCCTGAAAAATATCAAAATATGCTATTACAATGTCATCATAAATTAAGACAATTTGTTATAGATAAATATAGTGAAGAAACAGCATAGTGAGCCTGGACCAGACACAGACTTTTTATGCAAAGTTAGAATGAGATAGCGTTACAAGTAAGTGTGGAAAGAATGGACCATTGGAACCAGGCATGGTGGTACGTACCTGTCATCCCAGCTACACAGTATACTAAGGGGAGGACTGAGAGTTTCAGACCAATCTGGGCAATTTAGACCTTGTCTCCAAATAAAATCAATAATATAAAGGGCTGGGGATGTAGTTTAGTGGTAGGGCTCAGTCCGCATTACCACCAGAAAAAGGGGGGATCAGTCAAAAAATAGTGTTGAGGTAATTGGTTAAATGGAAATTTACTCAATTAAAAAAAGAGACATTAAAATAGATTCTAACTTTGTAGTAAGTCTTCACACATGTACACACACACAGCATTTCTAGCTGGATTAAGTTAAATTAGTTAGATTTCACTACTCCACAGTGTAGGTATACTTCTAAACATCATCTTGTATGGAATAAAGACATACAGTTATATCTGTCAATTTAAAAATAAGTGAATTTGGGAAAACAGACATGAAAAAATTTTGAGAAACATTGAACGTTTGCCAAAAAAGGAGAACACGTTTATGATTACAAGAGATTTTTTTCTTTCAGAGAATTCTCCAGTAGCACATAGTGTTTTCAATATTTTATAACATGAAAAATAAATGTGAATGAAAATTTAAGAGAAACTAAAAATGGGGAGAAGATATTTAACCAACAAAAAATAGATTTAAGAATGAATAAAGAACACATGCAAATTATAAACACACACATACCCTGAAATAAGAGCATTGAGAAAATAGACAATAAAATAAATTGACAGTTAATATAAGCAAAACAATTGTCCAAAAATATATAAAAAATAAAACTAAATAAAAAAGAAAAATCATTTCATTCATCAAATTGACAAAGTAAAAAATGCCAACAAAATATGTACTGGTGAATAAATAGAGAAATGCCCCCATCGTTGATGAGTGAATCCATTGCTAAAATAATATTGAAGAATAAATTGATAAATGGAGAAATTGAAGAAACACCCTCCTATCTAGCTATTCCTCTTACAATTTATGCACATGTAGAGATATAGACTATTCCTTATACAGCACTAATTATAGCAGCAAAAATGGGAAGCTTTCAAAATATTATCATGAAATTGGATAAGCCAATTTTAGTTTACCTATAAAGATAATGTTGGAGATCAGAAAATGATATTCCAGTGTTTGGTACTTTATCATGCTGACTACTTTTAACTAAGGAAAGGGGCTCAGAAATTAGAACTTTCTGACCTCCTGACCTTTCTCCTACTCTCCTTCTTCCCCCAAGTCAAGATACAAACTATAATGCCTCAAATCCAAGGTAGGTCATAAAAACTAGAACTCCTCTCCCCTAAAGACAGATTTAAAATCTGGAAATATTACTCTACCCTTCCCCACCTTTCTGGGTAGGAGCTGGCCAGAAAGAAGTTCTCTGACCTTGTCTGATGGGAGGTCATAAAACCTCATTCCAGAAGGTGCCTTTCCCACATGTAGACAGAAAGGAATTCTGTACAGAGAAACCAAGAAGAGTAAGCAAAGGCAGGACTTCCTGGGGTTTCCCTCCTCAGTCTATCACCATTAGATCATACTCTTTTGTGATTATATATCTACAAGGCTGTTATTTTAGTCAGCTGTTGTGACTGAAAGACCTGACAAAGAACAATTTTCAAGGAGGAAAAGTTTATTTGAGGACTCACTGTTTCCAAAGTCTCAGTCCATGGACAGCAGGCTCCATTCCTCAGGACTTGAGGTAAGCAGAATGTCATAGCAGAAGAGTGTGGTAAAGGGAAACAGCTCACATGATGATTAGGAAGCTGAGAGAGATTCCACTCACCAGATACAAAATATATACCCCAAAGTTATGCCCCATTACCCGCCACCTCCATTCAGCCACATCCTACTTGCCTTCAGTTACCACTCAGTTAACCCCATAGGAAATTAATTTACTGATTGAGTTAAGGCTCTCATAACCCAATCATTTCTCCTCTAAACCTTCTTGCATTGTCTCACACATGAGCTTTTGGGGGACACCTCACACCCAAACCATAAAAACTGTTCATTCTTCACTGAACTGAGCATAAAAACAGTATTCCCTGGGTTTTGGCTCTTCATTCCTGAAGGGTTCCTGTGTCACGTAAAATTTTGATGAATAAATTTATTTTGCTTTTCTGTTTTTAACCTGTCTTTTGCAAGTATTGGTTATAATCTTTATGATGAGGAGGAAAGATTTCAGTTTCACATCTTTCTGGTCCTCCAATATTAAATAGTATTCAATGCGAATGAACAACAGCTAAATTAGAGTTAAATATGTCAGCATGAATAGATCTCAGAAGCATAATAATGAACAAAAGAAATGAGTTATAAAATGATTAAGCATAGTGTAACATTTATATAAAAATTGAAAATGTGCCAAACATATCTTGCATGCAAATCCTTTCATATGTAAAATAGTATAAAATGCTGAAAAAATTTTAAAAATTTAGATTGGGAGGAAAAGAAATATACCCCAAAGGCTTGAATCAAGGATATTTGCCAATATTATGGGTTGAGCTTCATCCTCTCCCAAATTCATCCCCTCTCAATTCAATCCTCACTCCCATACTTCAGAATGTGACCTTGTTTAGAAATCAGATCATGGTAAATGTAATGAGTTAAAATAAGACAAGGTTGTAATGGATAATGTGGCCTATTAATCCATCATAACTGATATCTTTAAAAGGAAAAATTTGGACAAGCTACATCCATATTCACAGGGAGAAGGCCATGTGAAGACTGGAGTCATGGCAATACATCAAGGAACTACTAGAAACTAGAAACTAGGAGACAGGTCGGGAGAGGTCACATATCAGCATCTTCAGAGGGAGAATAGTGCCTCTGACTCTTTCGTTCATACTTGTGGCCTTCAGAACTGTGAGGCAGTGAGCTTCTCTCGGTCAAGTCATTTAGCCTGTGGTAACATTTGAGGAAACCCTAGCACAAAATGCAGCCATATTCTTTTTCACTTCTTGAAAAATTATCTATGGCAAGAATTACACAAATCGATAAACTGTTGTTTTCAGACTTTGTCATGTTATTTTCTATGCTTTTTGCTTAACTTGAAAATCTTATAATTTTGGAATCTAAAATTCCCATTTTAAAAAGCATCAATAAAATGAAAAAGTTGAATTAAAGCATTCAGATAAGGACACTAGAATATGAGTATTCAAAAATCAGTTTTAAGGAAGGCAAGAGGAAATTTCTAAAAATTAGTAAATACTGAACTAGTAAAGTGAAAAGCAGTGCAATTGAAGAATTATATTTTAATTTTAAGAAGTAAAACACTGAAAATCTAAAAGATTTGTAAACAGAAGGTATACAAGGAAAATACTGATTATGTCAAGAGATTTCTAAATTATAATGATTTATAAATTATAATGAACAATGATGCATACTATTTATTATATTTAAGTGTCTTGATAAATAAAATGACTTTTTTTAAAGTTATGAGAGATTTAGAGGATTTTAATATTTGGAAAGTGGTAACATCACTTTGAAAAAGTCTACAGTATATTGTTTTATAAATGTTTCTTTACCTATATCTCACAATAGATTGAGATCACTTTGAAAACAAGGATTTGGGGTTTTTTCCTTTTATAATCCTGAGTATTTGATTGATAGACAGATAAATAGATGACTGAAATGAATAATGCTGGCCAAGTTGTGGTAAAATTAAGTCTATTACACAGTTGGGAAAATGAACTTTGGGAAACTCTTAGGAAAATAATTTTACAAAATTTAAAACATTATCTTTTTTTTCAATAAATACATTTCTTGGAATTCAGTTAAATCTAAACAAACTTTTTTGTCAAATTTGATCACCATTTATAATAGTAGAAACAACCTAAATATTCAATAACTTAAAAATTATGCAAATTATAGTATGCCATATTCTGCAATCCTTTAAATAAACTCAACCAAGAGCTTTTAATTGTGTAAAAAATGGTTATGATACAGTATGACTCAGTTTTCCTTAATAATATATTGAGAATGATATCGACTCTGTGCACAATAGTAAGAGAAAGGGAACATATCAAATATGTAGAGTGCATATATCTTAGAAGTGGTAGATGAATGGTCCATTTCATTTTCTTTTTATTGGCATATATTTTCTAAGTGTTCTTGTTATTGTCATGAGACAGAGTTTTTAAAAAATAACCTTTAAATTATTTTCACCAATGTTAAACTTTTTCTTACTATGAAATGATTTGATTCAATAAGTCTTATTAAATACCTACATTGCACTAGGCAAAATGTCTTAGGAAAATCAAATAAGCACCCTTCAGACAATTTGTTTGCAATCTAGTGAACATAAGGCACAAAGGCATAGAAAGTAATTTTAAGTAAGTCTAATCTCTTGTCTGGGTTTTTATAGCAAACTCTTACTGCATCCTACTTTCTACTATACCATCTTATAGTTTATTTTTTGCACCATTGCCAGAGTGATCTTTCTAAAGCACAAATTTGATCATGTCTTTTGCTTCCTAAATTTGTTGGCTCCCCTCTGCCCACAACACTAATTCACAGCCATGACTGCACATTACAATTGCCCTGTGAGCTTTTGAAAAGCTGCACTGCCCAGACGTTTCTTCCCACTACGCTCCCCAGGGCTCCTGATTTAATTAGTCTTAGGTGGCGCCAAGCCATCTATATTTGAAAGCTTCCAGAATTAGGTACCTTAGAAGGACACATAATAATTGTGGCTGCCTTTCCAGTCCCATTTCTTACCACTTCCTCCAAGTGCATGCTGCATTTTAGGCTATTCTTTGAATGTGTCATACTCTTTCACAACTCTGTGTTTAATTATGATTTTCCTTCTCCCTGAAGTACACTTTCTTCCCTTGTTACCTAAAATTCTGCTAGTCATCCTTTAAAATTCTACACATTACCTCGCTAAGGAAGCCTTCTCTAAGAAGACTAAACACAGGCTTGGAGAGGAGAGATTAGGTTCTGCAGCAGAGTGAAACATTCCAAAGAAAAAGGATGGGTAGAGGATTTTAACATTTCATTGGCAGAATCATCACCCTGATAGAGCCCTCTGTTCATTCCTTGGTCAGTGTCCCCTTATCCTACCTTTCTCCCACACCAGTCCTTGAAGGTAATGACTTTATCATGTTGATCTTTACATGTTGTAGCACTTAGTTCAATGACTGACTATTTGTAGGTACTCTAGTAATATTTTAAAAAATGAAAAAAAAAATAACCTCTGTCCAGTGAATGCTAAATATAGGGCAAAAACCAAAATAATGGTAGAATTTCAAAAGACAAGCAGATTATTGGGAAGTTTCCATTTTTTTATAATATAATGAGAAGTTTTGGTTCCTACAGACCAGGATACCACTTGTTAGCTATGTGATCATTAACAAGGCCTTTAATCCTGCTAAGCATCCTCTTCCCAAGTGTTCGAAGCATAGCCATCTTGATTTCCCAGGGTTTTCAGGAAATTTTATGACGTGCCTGGAAGATATATATGTGGTCAATGAAAGTTAGGTCCTGTCCTCTTTCTTCACTGTTTATACCACTATAATTGGTACTTTGTCAACAAGGTAAATGCTCACTGGAGATGGAGACAATATGTTGCTCACCTATGTTATTTTGTAGCATAGACCAGTGCTTAGCATAAATCACATGTTCAATAAAGAGTTTTTCAAATAAAGGAGAAGTTATATAAGTTTGAAGTTTGGATTATGTTTATATATATGAAAATCTAGCAAAATGATGAGAGAAAATAATACTGAGAATAAAAGGGGGATAAATAAAGTGTGTAGAGTGAAACGATCAAGGAAAAAGACCCAAAAGACAAGGGAACTCTGTGAAATAGATTACTCCAGTAAGAGTTTAACAGAAGAGTCATTAGAAAGGGAGGCTAAGTCCTGACTGTGAAACAATGAAAGCATTAGAATTTGGGATTTTTATCCTCTGGGTGATGGAGAATCATAGACATATTTTAAGCAGAAGTGTAACATACTCTTCAGCTCAAGATTGTTCTAAGACTTATGTGGAGTGAAACCAAGGTAAAACAGATGTTAAGCATTTACTTAAGAGAACTATAAATATTATTAATCATTGATTAATGGAATAGAGTAGTGTCAAAAGAAATAAACATGAAGCATTGAATGCAACTAATTTGACATGACAGATCAGTAGAATGTGTAGGGAAGGACACAGTATGAAAATAAACAAAATGAAATGAGCTTGAGAACTAAGAGGAATTTGAAGGTAAGATAAATTCAGTACTGGACAAGTGGTAGTAATTGCATGTCCAAATAAACTCTCAGCAGGCATTTGGGAAGATGGACTCTGGCCAGACAATGGTCACAGAGGTAATAAGTTACCAAGATTAGAGTAGATGAGGATACTGACTCAAAATCAGAAAAGATAGTGGTTGAGAGCCAGAGATCGTCTTTTAGAACAAACTAGTAGATGCTAGGAACCAAGGAAAAAGCACACATCTTTCATATATTTTGTCCAATTCTGATGTTTTATTAGCAAGGTAGACTGCTATAGAGAAAATTTGAGTCCTATTTGAATCCACTTAAGCCAATCATTTTAGAAGAATTCAATAAATGGTTTCTCATTATGTGTACTTGCCGTTCAAATAGAAGACTTTGCTGATTGTCCATGATTTATTTCCCTAAATATGTCATAGGAGAAGAGGTGTCTCTTAGGAAAGGTCTCAAGATTTCCTAGACAGAAGGAGCAACTCAACTCAGGACCAATGGGGTCCAGAAAAGAATTTCAGCTCACACCCCTCAAATGCATAGATGGAGGTTTATTTAGAAAAGAAGACATATATTCAAGGAAGAATAAGAGTAATCTCAAGAGATATGCTTTTGTGGTAAAGCAAAGGAGAATGTGGCCATCTTAAGAGTGAGAGATGCTCTTTGGGATCCCTGGTCTTTTTAAAGGAAATTTGGTGAAAGGTGGGTGTGGAAAGATGTAGGAATGACATCGTTCTGGTGATCTCAAAATGAGTTCTGGTGGTCTGGTCAATCTCAGGATCCTTAGACTGACATCATCTTCATAATCTATGATGGATAGTACTGGAAATTCACCTAATTTATAGGTTCTTCAAGATAGTGTGTCTCTCTTTGCTTAATTGGTTTATTTAGGGAGTTAATTACCAGTGTACAAGTAAATTTACAGATTTCCCAGGAATTTGGGAATAACAGGCCTGGGAAGGAAAACTTAGGGGGTGACAGGCTTTGAAAAGTATGTAGACTTTCTAAATTAAAATCTATTTTTTCATGTCCTTCCTTTATGTTTCCTTTCTACTTATTTCTTCTATCCTACCTCAGAACCACTTATTTTATATTCAAGTTGGTAAAAGTTAATGATGATGTTCCTTACATTCATCTTTTGTAAAATGGTTAGCATTTGATAGCATATAAATTTCACTAAATAATTCACAGATAATTCTTCGTAAATTCCATTTGTATATAGATGTAATTGAAAGCCAACTGTTATTATTTTAATATAATTCTGAATTATTAAAAAAATACCATTTTCAGTATTTTCCATCTGTGTCTTTGATCTGAGTGAACTGGTGAGCATTCTATCTTTTATAAATTAATCTTCAATTAAAAGCTGCTCCTGGGAATGTGGGTGCTGATAATTTTAATCAGGAACCATGAAATGGATTATTTCATTTGGTACTTGAATGTAGTAGAATTTCATGGAAACTCAAACATAAAGCTTTAAAATTCAAAGTAACCTAAAACAAATGGATACATTACTTTTAAGTTAACTCAAATGAAAATATCTTTTCTGTGCACATTTTCATGTCAACCCTAAGAATTAAATGCATAGCTCCTTCTTAGTTGAATACTCTAGTATCTTTCTTCTTTATTCTTTTCTCCAGATTGTATGCTTTTTAAAAATGAAATACACTGAAAATTATGTGCAATATCAATTTTATTTTAAAGAATAAAGGCAGTGGAAACTTTCAAGCTTACAAACATAGACTAAAGAAGTCAAATTTGTTCCAAAGTTTCTTAAATTAAATAAAATAATGGGAGGAAGAGAGAAATTTTCCTTTGAATTATGCAGTGTGTATATCCCCAGTTGCATGGAAAATTGTCTTAAACTGGAAGCTGCTTTTGACAAACACAGACTCCTGTTTAAATGCCAAAGACTCTGCCAATCTCCCCACAGTAGTGCTGTTAGTTGACAGACAGATGTTAAACAAAGCTCCTCACTCTGGATTTCCTGTTGATATGCTTCATAAACACCTTTCTTCCTAAAACAATAGACAAAGAAAACCCTGAAAACCTACTTTGCAATTCATATATGGTAATGCTGCAGGCTCTAACCCCAGCTCTTCAAAGGTGTTTGTCCTTCAACTCTTAAACTATAAGGTACAGTTTAAATCACTGGTTTTTGGCTTCCACACAAGTCACTGGTGAATCAGTAACAAAATAATTTCAATAAATTGAAAGCAAGTGAAACGATGAATTAAAGGCGTCTGTACCAAGATTCCATTTGAAAAATGTTTGAGAACTAAGGTAAAATTAATTTTCATGAATGGTGTTAATTAAGCCTCTGATCATCTATACATTTTCATTGTTGTTAAGTGAACAAATAGATGCCTAGATACAGAAGCAGTTCTCATAAGTGGTGTGGACACAAGATTCTTAAGAGTCCCGTCAATGCTAAACTGTTCTTGTATCTTCCACTTCCACTCACAGATGGTCCCTTCTGGAATGTCCAATTGACTCATGTTTATTGAGCCTCTACTTTACAAGTGATGTAACAGGGGACTGAGGAATCATACCCCTCATACCTTACCTAAAGAGGGTACTGTTCTATAACAAATTCTATTTTTAGCCAAGCATAAAGGAAAAATGATTTCTCTTACTTCAAAAGGAAGCCATCTGGATGGAGGATGGAGAGGATGAAGAGGAGTAATGTATCTGTGGCCTCCTCAAGGGATGGTGCCCGAGCCCACTGCCCTGGGACCTGCAAGAGAAGGCCTGGTGGGTTACTTCCCTCTCACACACCCCAAAATGGTTTTCTTCAATTTGCAAGGCAGACATCTTTTATTTCCCCCAAAATATAATTTTAAACTATATTACAGAGAATACAAGGGTCCTTGGGTAGCTGTTTTCTGATAGAATAAAAATAGTGAACAAAACTATTCATTTTTCTTAAACCTTTTACTTTTGCATCTGAGAAATGCTTGACTTCTGGACAAACCTAGCACTACCAGAAGCTGAACTAGTTAAACATTGGAATGTGTAGAAGCATTTCTATTTTCTCCATTGCATATTATTGATTTCTTAGTGAATGCCCTAAATTTATAGTAGGAAAAAATAACAATAGAAGAAAGAGTCTATAATAAATCTTCTGCAATTAATTTTATACCATTCTCTGAATGGAGAAGACTTGCTGGTACAATTTCATTCTTGGGGGAGAATGAGAATCAGATTTGTAGAAATAAAGACTTTAGCAGAATCAGAGGTAACCGTCCTATATTCCATAATATGAAGCAAAATTAAAAGGAGAGACTGGAGTTGAGTTTGAAATAATTGATTCATATCCTTCAGATATCACTGTTGAATATTTATCAAATACCTTATCATCTCAAAAAGTATTTTGAGGTTGTTATAGAAAATTTCAGATAGTCTCATCACCAAAAGACTCAGACCTAAATGACAAGCTAGTAAAAATAATAATAATAATAGTAATAATAATAATAATAATAATAATAATAAACAATTCTTTCTCCTTTCATTAACTACCCCAAAATCTTAAACAAATGCCTCCTGTCATTGCGGTTGCTTTCTCCTTTGCCTCAAGTTGTCCCTAGATCTTTGTAACCTGAACTTCTGTGTCACTGTGAGGACTGCAAGGACACTCCTTTGCAGGAGTGACCAGTGCTTTCCTAACTGCCTATCCAGAAGCTCACCCTGAGAAACCACATCTCTAAGGAACAGAGCAAGGTTGAGATCCTCCAAAATAGTACAGGGAAGTGGATAATCAAGGCAGGTTGGGAGGAGCAGCACTTGAGTCCAATCCCTTTTATACAGTCTCAAGAAAGAGCGTCAATATTATGAACCAAAGTCTTCAAAATTTATTGGTCATTATGCCAATAGGTTAAATTTTTTGTGTGACCGTGGCAAAAATTTCTGTGTATGGGGATGATCTCACTTTTCTCTGATGCAATTGCTAAAAAAAAAAAATAAAATAAATTAAAATAAACAATAACAAAAGATGGTGGGAAAATGAATTGAGAATGGAAGGAATTGTTTTTCCTTTAAGTTTAGATATTTCCTTGTCTATCTTTCCTCTCCTCTACCCCATGTCTGTCTGTCTGTCTCTTTCTCTGTGTGTCCTTCCCTCTCTCATTTCCCTCCTCCTTCTCTCCCTCTCCTCTTTGACTTCTATAGTACCTCCAGAATAGAATGGATCTTGGAGGTTGTCTCAAGGACATGGGAAAGAATGTTCTGTCTAGTTTGAAAACCATCCCTATGCAGTTGTTTGTTTGCTTTTTCTGAAAAGACAAGTTCACTTGAGCAAGGCCATTTCACTAGGGAACTGTCTTAAAATTTGAAGACAGAGTCACAACACACAATATAAAGTATTCTGTGTACGGTTTTCTCCACAATTATTTTTCCTTTTGGAGGCTCATGTACAAGTGTGGTTGACCTAGAACAAGTCTGAAGAGTTTGACTTCTTCATTTTAATTTTAGCTTCCACATGATAATATTTGTACCTGATCCTTGTTTTATCTTTAATTTTTTATTGTTTGTAAACATTATTCTGAGCTAACAACATTTGATTTTTTTCATATGAATAAAATAGGGAGCTAGACTCTGAAAGAATATAAAATCATACTAACTATAATTAAATTATAACCTAGGTGGGAAGATTAAACATATACACGAATAAATAAAACAGTATTAATAGCAAGTGGTGTGAGAGAAGAAAGTAAAATTTAAAAACTTCACAGTCTTCTGTGAAGGAAGATCTATTTCCATTTAGTTACTAGAAAATGTCTCATAGAAAGGGTAAACTTTGAACAGAAACTTGATGAGTTAGTAGGACATCAGTGAAGTTCACATTAGTTACTCCTTGTGATATAGCAGAAGAGAGGCATGAAGAATTGAAAAATGATGGTATACTAACATAAAAAGTAGGAAATGGTCAAGTTTGTTGGTGAATAAATAGTCGAACAGTAGGAAATATAAGTATAAACTTGAAATGGAATCAGATTTGAAGAACTAGAATACTAATCTGAAGCCTTTTTTTTTTCAATTCTGAAGGAAATGAGGGTCTACTCATGAGTGAGGAACAGAGCTTCAGTTCAGTGAGGCAGAATGGTAGAATGTTTCAGCTGATAGTAGAGTTCACTGCTTCTTTCTCGACCAAACCTGCACTATCTCTTTGTTAAGACTTTCTTGATTTGTCCTCAGATGTGTTTTCTTTTAAAAATTTTTTTTAAGTATTTTTTTACTTTTTTGGTAAATGTATTTTTACTATTACTTCTCGAGTGACCTCGATGTAACACAAAATGGACCCAACTCTATCCAAACCCTCCAACGGCACCTAAATACTGAGTGATCTCATGTGACTTCCCAGGAAGACTTTCCATGACTGGGAGCCTACCTGTTTCAGTTCATTATTTTTCATCACTCTATTAGGAATAAATAATGTATTTAAAGGGGAGGATAAAGAGAACTTCAAAATGTGAAAACTGATCTAAGCAGATGCAACACAGTCGACTTTATCGCAGGTGACTCAGAAAATGGTGATGATCATTTAAAAAGCTAAACCAGAAGGAAGAAAACTGGATCAGTCAGGAAAGAGAAATGATCATTTTGCATTCCTACTCATTGGGTATGTGAAACTTGGAAAGTTACCAGGTTAAAATCTTTTCAGATGCCCAGAACTCAGCTATAAGAAAAGAAGATCTAGAAATTTAACACTGATACTCTTCAGCATAATGATGAAAGTAGAAGCCACATAAATTGTTAAGCTGGACAAGGAAACTATATAGAAATAAAGAGGAGCCAAAGATGGACCACTTTATAATGTGGAAGTAAGAGGTTGCAGCAAGTGAAACTCCTGCTAGACAATATCTCTCTAATAAACCTCTTTCAACTCAAATACTACACACATGTGTGTTGTACACAGGCACACACAAGCCTCACCTCCAAGGATGTACTTACTAGCGTACACATACTACTCCATTTTCCACCTCCTTACCCTGCTTCGTTGTCCATCAGAGTGCTTTCCACCATCACTCACTTATTCTTAATGGGGATGACAAGTCTTCTCTGAGGAGAATACGAACTTTGGTTCATGCCCACTGTATACCTGCTTCTGGAGCCATGTGTGACACAGTCAGGGATTTTAATAGATCAATGTGGACATGGCTGAATTAAAAAAAAAAGAAGAAGAAGAAGACCCAAATGCACATGGTACTAAGATATTTTCTAGCAATATTATGTATTTTAGCGTTTGGAAATGGATAAAATGAGTGAGTCCCTCAAGATTGTGGATGGAGATATTCTTAGGAGTGAAGAATTTGTGAAAAGATGGGTCATGAAACCCAACTCAGTGAGAAAGCAAATAAGACTAGAAGAGAGTGACAGAATCAGGGAAATAAAAGACTCAGACCACAAGAAAAATCAAGTAGAATTTTGAAGTATGAAGATGTGAGAGAGGAGACATTATGGAAATTGTAGAGAGAAATAAGAATGATAAATTCATGATACTGCCTTAGCTCATTTTTCTCTCTAGGGATTAATTTTTTAATCTGTTCCTATGTCTTCAATAGTCATCTAAATGAGTGGTTCTAAAATAGAATTCAATACAAAGTAGCCATTATATTTTTTGTACTATTATTTGTTTATAAACCAAAATCTCCTTCACACAATTTCTGACTTCCCTTTATAGTTCTGAATTTATTCTTGTAAAGCTGACCTCAAGAGTCTTTGATTTAACTTAATCAAAATAGAATTTATCAGCCTCCTTCAAGGAAAAGTCTTGTGCTCTTTCCATGCCACATTAAATAGCATTATACACCCAATCATACTTGTTAAAACATAGGAACTGTCCATTATCCTTCCCTTTCTGCCACAGTCACCTCAAGTCAACATACCCTGCCAGTTCCCAATCAGAAATCCCTCTGAAGTCTGATCTCCTAACATCCTCACTGCTGCTTCTGTAGTCTGGACACCCATCATTCCTCCACCATCAGAGCAAAGTCTTGCTTCTCTCTTCCACTTGTTAGGCATTCAAACTGTTGTTCACACTGTAGTTGTTGTCAACTTTTTGAAATTGCAATCATGTCACTAATACTCAATGTATCTGATAGTACTGAATTGATTAGGATAAAAGCAAGATAAATTGATTGGTCCATAATGCCTATTTTGTTGCCCCCTTCCTTCTTTCTGCTTATACATGAGAACTTTCTTGCCGGGAACTTTCTTTCCTCCACATTTCTTTATTACCATCCAATTGTATTCCAGGCTTGTTCACAATTTATTGTCTTTGTATATGCTTATCCCACTATGTAAAGAATATTATCCACTAACATTCAAATTTGAGAAATTTTCTCCAAAGCCATTCCTTCTGTGAAATGTGTGTATGTCTATAGCCTAGATATTTCTTCTTGTCTGTCCTAGGACTCTGCTTTGATTCTATTATAGTATTTAACATGTTTATCTTTTTCTTTTCTCTTTAATCTCCTGCAAAAAGTTGTGATCTCCAAAGTATAACACAATGCCTGACCCATAATATACACTGAATGATTGTGAAGCAGTCCTACAAAGCATATGAGGACTCTGGAGATAGGATAAAGAGAAGGTCCTAAGTACAGATTGTGGAAAGAAGCTCAACTAATTTGTATTCTTAGTTCAGTATTTCTTTTTATTTGTTATAATGGAAGAATTCAGGTGTCCACAAAATGAAATATCACTGTACTCATCATTACACCCCAAGCATCTGACACAATGACCAGTGCATTGTGTGTTAATCCTTTTATCCTATTTTCGTCCTGTAGTCAATTCAGTGCTATCAGATATGTTGAGTATTATGAACCTTCCCCATGTATAGATCACCTATGGTCAGTAATTATCAACATATAGCTAATCCTGTTTCATCTATACCCCACATTATCTTTTTCCTCTAATTCTGTTGAAATTTTGTTGAAAATCTCAAACTTAATAAAATTATTTCGCAAATACTTTAGCATGTTTCACTAAAATAAGTTCTATTTTTATAAGAATTATCACATGTCAAAATTTAATAATTTCTTTTTGTGGATGCATTATTTGTTGACTATTTTCTTAAAACCATCAAATATCTAATTAGTTCAAACTGTCCAAATTATCTCTAAGTAAGCATTTTTAACAATTCCTGTGTTTAAATCAGGATCTTAATAGTTTCCACATTTCATATGTTGATTTGTCTTTTAAATATCTTTTATTTTGTAACTTGTCTCTTATTTCTATTCCTCCTTGTTATTTAGTCATTGAAGGAATTAGACTTGTACATCAGTGCATCTCAAATTTTAATGTTTCTATGAATCACTTGTAGTTAGTGTTAAAATTTACATTCTAATTAAGGAAGAGTAGGTTGAGTTCCAAGTCTGCATTTCTAACAACATCCCATGTAACACCAGAGGTGCAGGACCCCACTTTAAGAAACAAGATAGTAGGTGTCTCACATTCCAAAACTTGCTTCCATCTTCTTGATATTATTTGATGTGTTCCTCTGTATTTCATGGTATCCTATAATAAACTGATAGTTAAATCAAGAGTCTTGGCCATGGCTCCACAATAGAATCATCTGAAGAACATCATTATATTCAGGTGACACTCCAGACAGAATATTTAAGATAAAAGTCCTTGATTCTTTACTTTTACTTGACAGTTTTTAAAGCAGTGAGTTATTTTCCTAACATCTTTAAAATATTTTACTTAATATAATTATTTAAATATATTAAAATATTTGTATCTATTCATCTGTCTACACACATATAAAATTGTCATGATTCTTGGTAGAAAGGGAATTATGTATTTTGAAATATGTGTATCGAACCATTTAAAATCAAGGTATATTGTCATTGCCATTTTTTTCTCTTTTTTACTCCCCCCCAACATGTTTTCATTTGTTTATTTTCATTGTTGTACAGCCATTTAGGAGCCCTGACAGCACAAAAGTCAAGGTGAAGATGTACCACCGTCAGTCAAAAGAATGCCTTATTACTTGGCACTCACATCTCTGCCGACACCTAGCCTGGCTCTCCCTGGCCTGGGCTTCTTCCTTCCAGTCACAAGTGTAGTGGTCTCAGCTCCCTCTTGGGTACCTCAGGGCAGTGCCAGAGAAGGTGTGGTTGGTTCTCTGCTGCCATTCGTAGGAAGAGGGAAGTTCTTTTCCCTGTGGCCAGAATTCTCTTCACTTTTCCTTTTTAGGTTGAATGTACACATTTATCACAAAGCAGATTTGTTTTTTTTAACTTCAAACAACTCAACTTTACACTCTAAAATCCCACTAAGCCAGGAAATGCTTAGTTACTTGCTCACAATAGAAAGAAGAGGTGAACAAATGGAGAAAAAAATAAACTACAAATTTTAAAAAGTTCATCCTGCCACAGAGTTGTTAGTGACACAAATCTCTTGTCTACTTTCATACTTTTTTAATATAGACTTAGAGAGTACATTTATAGTAAAACTCCATATTAAAACTTGGCCTTTTAGAAATACAGCTAGAAATTTTATGGATGTGTATGATTAAACATATATGTGGGCCACTGAGAATTTACAGTTAATTTGAAAATGTTCAGAAATATTTCTTTATATATGTTTGTCTTTAGTTGGGTTAAGATTTTGATTTGCATTCTGTCATATAATCAAAGAGGTGATATTTAAGCAGAGTGTTTCAAATGAAAATAATCTACTTGAATTTAATAATCAGTTTTGAGTGGACTTCTTGTTTTTGTAATTTACAGTGTGATTTTAGAAACAAAACATAAGATCAAGGTACTTTAGAACATTTGTGTAAAGTAGTACTGATTTTCAAAGAGGCTTAAAATATGATGAAAACTGAAAATATTATTAGAAAATAAACTATATGCTCTAGTTGACTAGAGAATAATTTTTATTAACTGCTGCTTTTAACTTATATTCATTATTCTTTTACCATTATATCATGGAATTTATTGAGAAGTGGATGCTTTATTCAAAGTCTATAACTGGCATTGTAATTATTATGATTAGTAGCATACTTCATATTACAAAATATATGTGCTTCACTTCATATTACACTTCATATTACAAAATATGTGTGCCTATGCACCCCCTTGGAAACTCAGTCTTTACATCCTCCCCTGAAAGATAGGTACTCGTTATTATGATAATTTTATTGAGATGGAAACTGATGCTAAGAATCTTAGATTTTTTAAGAATAGATCATGTTTAAGAAGCATATCTATTTAGGGCTAATCATATCTATGACTGTTCAAGGAAAATAATTTATTAAGAATGTGAATATACTAAACATATGTGCATTAGGTAAGACATTAAAAATTTAAAGTGCATTTACTGCTTTCACATTGTTTTATCCTTTCAAGAAATCTGGTGGGTTGAGTTAATACTTCAACACCCAGTCAACAGATGAATAAATAGAGAATTGGTGACGCTTCAGAACTCATCCAAGATCACTAATTCACATGGCAACAAAGTCATAAACAGAATCTAGTCCTCTGACTCCCCAAAGTAACTCTTCAGTAAAACCACTTCATTTATAATTATTTATCTACCCTAAAATTGAGTCAAAAAATTGTGTTTAGTCCCCTATATCTATTTTAGGACTTTAAAATTATTTAAACCACAGTGGGAGAAATATGCATATGAGAAAGTAGATTTTCTTTTACAGAAAAAAAAGTACATTTTCAGTTTATAATTGTACAAATCTACTAACTTTTTTATATGTACTGCTACTGGCCTTTACCCTACCTCTGGGTTTAACCCTTCAGCCCAATATTAAACCATAAAGCAAATTATAAAATAAACATTTGGTACAAATGAGAACAGACATATTTTGTTTCCAAAGGTAAGGATGTTGACCTGCTTACAAATTGCCCTCTCAGAAGCATCCTATATCATTAAGACTTTGACTATTATCATTATACTTTCAGAATTTTCTCTCAGATGGATCTTGTACAAAGAAACTGAGCATATTGTGTAGTTGTGTCCCCAGGGCTTGGAGAGCCACACAGCTGTGGAAAGTTCTTCTCTTGAAGTGAGTTAGGCAAAAGTAGAAAGGTTTCCTTTAGGCCCTCATATGAGATGATCCTGGAGAGAAGTCATTTTCAGCCCAATTACCACCAGCTGAGCTGGGCAATCTGTCTTGGTACTTCCATCCAAGAGAAAAGTATTTGGATATCTGATGCTCAATAGAAATTGAGGAAGAGGGCTCTGATATTTAAATAGCAAAATATTCAACCAAATCTCACATTAAAATTTAAGGTACTTCTGATAGAAGAAGAAAGTAACTCCTTTGCTTATAGTGACACCAAAGACTCAGTGTGAATCAAATCGGTTTTGATGACTCTGAAAGCTTTCTGGAAGCTTCAGACAACCCATCAGCAAGCTAACCATGTGACTAGCCAGAGGTAACTTTCAGAACTGCCAGTTTCCCAACTAGGGAAGCCTTCCAAGAAGGCATATGCCGCTAGAAATATGTCTGTCACAATTTAGCATCTGAATTTAATGCTTGCTTTCCAGCTAAAAGAAATGGTAAAATGCTGGAGCTTCCTACTGAAAGTCTCTCTTGCATTCAATTAAATCATACCATTTAATGCCCAGAGGGTATGATGACTAGGTGCAGATATAAAATATTATAAGCCACTAGGAAACAGGGATCTTAAACTTCAGGAACAAATAACCTTATTGGAATATAGTGGACAATGTTATGATATATACTGCTGCCCTAAGCCTTCTGAGTCCCTTTAAGGTTTTAATTCTTGAAACCAGGTGTGAGAAAAGTGCTTGAAAAAATCTTGCAAACAGGTACAGTATAAATATGTCTAGGCTGCCAGAGCTGTTTGCATGTTAACAGGGACCAAGAAACCTTAAGTCAAAATAATGACACTCTAGGGAATTACCTTCAGGCACCAGTGAACAGGAGGGAGATGAATATTTCAGGGCATTGGTCCCTGTTCAGCTTCTCAGAAACCATACAACATGAATAGAAGACTACTCTAGCCATGTGCAAGTGTGATCCTCAAATTAGAACTGTATTGGTCCTGTTGCCTACCAAGCAATGTTCTTTTCTTCTTTCCTCAATAATAATAAATTAAAAACAGCAGTAAAAATATGATTACCACTATATAGTACTTACACAGATATTATTTTACTTAATTTTCCTAAGAACCATGAGTTATTAAAACCACTGATTTTTATCCTTCTTTTATCCAGAAAGGAAAAGGCAGACTCAAGGGATCTAGATTACCCCCTTGCTAATGCATAAGAATTCTTAGGAATTAGAATTTAACTGCTGGGATGCTGAAGCTGAGTGCTTATTGGTTATGGTAGTATATTCCAGAGGTAAGCATGCTTGACACATGCACATTTCTATTGAAGAGAAAGTGAGAATTGTAGCTACTGCTACCCAGGAAATTGTTATAAGCATGAGATGCAGAGAAAGTTAAGTACAAAGAACAACACTGAGATTACAATGAAATTAAGAAAATAAAAAGAATTCAAAAATAAATAAAAGGAAATAACAAAAATATCTCAATATCCTAGTAGCATGTTTCTTTTGTTAAAAAGGGAGAGAAAATTGCTTATGATCATCATATTTAAAGATATTTTTTGATCTACTCAAAAGAGGAAATCCTCATCCTCAACCAAAATACCTTATAACCTTGTAAGCTATTGCCAAATGACTGTAAAAAGACAGAGGCAGAAAGAGAGAACATTTCTGATTACAAAGCAATATTTCCATGCACATGAAGTTTCTGCCTAAGATTCAAGCTTATGGATTTGATTACATTAACTTCATTAATATTCCCTGATAATGACTGCCAATGAGATAATTTGTATATCCAAATAAGACTGGGAGAAAATGAGGAGAGGAATTCAGAACAACTAGACAAAATAAATAAAACAAAGGTTAGGAGTAGAATACTTAGCAGGGTAAATTTAGACAACTCAAACATCTTTCTACACTTTCTGATATTCCACTTCCTATCTAAGTCTCTACCATATTCTTGAAATGCAAAATAGTATTAGAATTGTGCTATTTTAAATCTTGATAGTGTTCTGACATCCTGAAAGAGGGGTTAAGATAATTGAGGTGCCCATGTCACTTTCCCAGTGTGCTTTTAGGAAAGCTCAAGTATGCAGCATCATTAGGAATTATGGCAGTATGCTTTCTGACATTTAGACAAAATTTATCTAGACATGAGAAAAAAAAAAAGATATACAAAGAAACTGTACCACATTAGCTAAGATGAGATGCTCTAGTTTGCCTTCACACATATCCAAGATCTGGGATAAACTTAAGACCTCCATTAAATGATAGCCTAATTGGTTAATGCAATTATTGACATTGCTCATTTTCTGTTGCTCATTCCAGACTCTTAAGGGAATAATAAGATTCTATGGAGATAGAAGAAAAAAAGGAGTTCTGAAGGTTAATGAAACCAAGGGTAGCATGGAAGGAAAATGTTAGTTCTGGCACACCAGCTGCGTATTTCAAATACAGAAGCATCTGTCTCCTGTCTGTAGGCTTATTACTATTAAATTTGTCAAAGCAACCACACCTCATGGAACTTTTTTTCCCCCCAATGGAAGGACATTTCTTTGACAAAGCTGAAAGAAGTTTCTTGAGTTAATGAGTAACTCATACTTTGAAAGTACAGTTTCCTTTATACTTTCTAACTTTAGGTCTTTTTTTTTCTCACCTTCAAGTCATGTTCGAATGTCCTGAACAAATCTGAGTGCATAGAAAAGTCCAAGACAATCCCATTAAGAGTAAGTATCATCTATGAGAGATTGCCAAACAGAGAAGGGTAAAGAAACTAGCATGAACAGTCTAAGATTACCTAGCACTGATAAAAGACAGCATGACCATAGGAAGAGTCTCAATCACAGTCCATAAGAAGCCAAAGGTGGCTACAGAGGTAGAACTAAGCATTAGACTCCACACTGGAGCATTGTATAATACAGAAACAAGCCCCATTAGCAGTGGAGCAGATCATGTCCCTTTCAACCCTGAAATCAGACTGCTGATACAGATCTGCTGCCTTTGATATTATTCACCTCCACGTTGCTAATAAAACTTCCAACATAATCTATATACCATGTAAAGGAAGCAGTATCTTGGTGACTGATAAATACTGATATTAATGACTTAATCTGATAGCTATGGTGGAATTGGTTCTCTGTCAATCGAAGATGTTAGCTTTACTGTCTTGGAGTAAAGCTGTTCCTGGAAAGAGTCATCCAAGCTTTGGGTTTATTGTCTAGTCCCACAGAATGAAAAGCCAGGGGCATCTGACTTAATTCTGATTGATAGTGTAAGTTACCAATTGGTAGAAATGACTTACATCACTACTGGTTCTAATCTGTAAAAATAGACAAATAACCTCACATGTACAGTTCTCTCTATTCTCTCTGCAACAGCTTGTTGACTATGGTGAATGGAAACCATTCGTGGAACATGGCAAACTTCTTTCAGTTGGGTCTCTGATAGGCAAGTGGAAAAGAAACCCCACACCAGCCAACTGCAACATTTTAACTTTATGAAATTTACAAACTGCCAATTCTTGACTAAATAGCTATGTCTTTCACCTAATGATTGCTAAATCCATTCTATAACAACTCTTAAGATTATTTAAGATCCTCTTTCCCCAAAATTATAGGCATAGGTTTGTCTGCTTTCCAAATTATTATGTGTGATAATTTAAGGATTTTTGTCACTGTACCTTGTGAAGCAATATCTTTCCAGAAACCAATACCAGATTCCTTTATGTAGCACTGAACTGATAAGCCATTGCCACTGATTTTTAGGTGTTGTTTTGTTTCGTTTTATACCATACCACTTCTGTTCCCAATTTTTCTATCAGTACAAGGAAACACTAAAAGTCTAGCAGATAAGCCCTGAAGAATTAGACCCAACAGAAAACAATTTCTCACCCACGTAAACACAAAGTGGCAGCAGAGAAAGAGAGAGAATTCCACTTTATTCAGTCATTCAGAGAACCAGGATTATCAAGTCTTTATTAACCAAATGGGGTTTCCAAGTCACCCTGGAAGTTAGTATTCTAACTCATTAGATAAGAGAAATAGGAAGAGAGTGCATGTGGAGAATTTATAGAATATTTTTAATGGGTCAGACCTCAAACCCTCACACAACCAGCTACACTTGGATGCAAGAGACATTTGTGTGGAAAAGAAGACTGTCAAACAGTTCCTGACTGGGTGACTACTATCCCCAAACAGGAGCATCATAGTCAACACCTAATCATCTCTACCATATTTTATAGCTATCAAAAGCATCTGTCACATGCCAGCCTCTTAAAAAAGATCTCTGATAATCCTCAGACTAATCAGTCAATGTATCTTACTCCTCCTCTGTTTAATCAGCAAGGACATGGACCTCAGGCTGTCTGGCAATTTGGCCAGGCTTCTAGTGATATTTACCAAACCTACCTTCTTAACTCAGATTTTCTGAAGGAAAAGCCTATACCTGTCTATATCTAATCTGACAACAATTTGAAAGTTCTGATCAATAGGATGTCCAAAATTGATAATAGAAATAAGAAGCATAACTCTTAGAGATGAAGAAGCAAACATGTTTTATTTTTCATTCATTTTATAAACCTAAAATGTTCAGAAGAAAAATGGCATAAACAAAATATAATAGCTTACCTATATGCTGGTAGAAAATTTGCTATCTCATTTTTCTAACTAGAATATAAATGAAAAATATTCTGGAATGTAATTCCTTTGACTTGATAATTTTTTTCTAGGAAGTTCTCCTAAGCAAAACAATAAATAGCAACAAAAATAACAACAAAAACAGTAAAACAAGTACATAAAAAAAACTTAAGCATGTGATGTTTATCTAGCTTTACGTATGCAAGTGAAAGATGAGAGGCAACATAAATATTTGGCAAAATCAAATGGGTAAATACCCTATTAATATAATTTCAAACAACTGTAAAAATTGATGTTCATATTCATTCCAAATAAAACAATGTAAAAACTATTCATGACGTGATGGCAGATTTTAGAAACGTATACTAAATTCTTTATCTGATTTATCTTCACATAACAAATCAAAAGCAAAACACAATGCACAGAAAAATAGAAGGCCCACCAAGTATGAATTCTATCTCTTGTTATGTGATGAGAAAATAGTTTCTTTTGTCTTATTTCTTTAATTGTCTGTGCATTTTTTTCTTCTAATTTCTTGCATGGATGACTCTTATAATGGAAAATATCTGACCTTTTATTTCAATGAGAGGGGCAGTGAATTATATTTGTAAGAGTGATTAATGCAATTATTGTCTGCAATCAGCACTCTAAGTATAACATCTTCATGACCTGCTCAATAAATGCACACTTATAAAAGTCTATGATATTCTAAGTGGCTCCTTAAACCCAATCAAAATATATACCTCATATATATTTCATTTTAAATGGTTCAATTACTTTTTCCTGTATATACAATTAAAAAATCTAAGTTTTTAAATTTTTATAGTAGAATATCACCATTATCATCATTATCATCCTTACCATTGTCATCATTTCACTTTAGATAATTAACATACCCCAAACATCTTTGAAATATTGTTCCAGACTAGCCCTCTAACAAATACAAAGATTTCTGATGTGTTTTTTATTTGGTGACATAATGTAGGTTATTTTTGCTCTATAGTTGCCTCCAAATCCTCATTGGCTAATTCACTCCAGAGAGAGGATAGAATTCCATGTTTCAGAGTAAAATGTCTATCTAGTTGAAAGAATCCAACAACCTCTAGTCATCGGAAAAATCTTTGTCACAAAGGCCAAAATTTATTAACTATGATTGTACAATTTTATAATGAGCAATTACCTTGATATGAGAAGCTATTTTCAAAATATCTTCTGTGACCCACTTGATCCAACTTTGACCATTTTCATTTCCACTATCACTTTAAATAAATCATTGTAGATCAAGTTCCTTATTCACATCTTCTTTTAGCGGAAGTTTTTTTTTTCAATCCTGACATTATCAACAGAAAAACAAGTCATTCTATTTAATAATAATGAAATTAGATTATTTGACATACCCAAAATTGAATTATGGTCCATCCTACTGTCAAATAACATACAATGGTATAATTCACTCTTTGGCTAAAAGTTCACATTTATTTAGTTTTCTTTTATCCAAATCCAATTCCTTTCAAACTAAGCTCAAGTGGCAAATTGGCATAGGATGAAAATTAAGGTCAGCACATTTGGCTTCTACATAAACAATCATTGCCTCAGACATAAGTCACATATAAAGGAAAATGACTGTTACATTAAATTCAGGAAAATACCACCATCTAAGGTCATGTCTGTCTATATGGTTCTCTGAAAAATGTTCTGTGACTAAAACCACACAACCTATTTGTCATGACTGTTCTCATTGGCAAACCTATAAATCCTGAGACCTTTAAGTTTTAAATGTCTGGTGCTCAACAGTGTATTCCCACTATTTCCTCATCAACCTTGTCAAATAGAGCAAACCATCCGCATAGGTATACAGTGAATATCTTGGCTTTAGATCACATAAATTAAACACATAAGATATACACACTATATATTTGTGGAGCATGAGACAGAAACGGTATCTGATGGAATAGAAGAGGTTAAGACTCTAAGGTGAGCTTGATTGGTCCTTTAATTCTTTGTTGTATTTATGGATATTCAGATCTCTAGTGGAATCTTTACCCTATTCAAGGAAAGAGGCCTGCGAGAAGCATAAGTGCAAAGGACCTCAAATTAGACTCAATTCTGGCTTCACACCTCTGAAAAAGCCTCCAGGGGATGCAATGGCCAATGAGAAGAAATGGATAAATACCATCCAACCAGTCTCTTGCAGTCTCTGAAAATGTTAACAATGCAGTGGCCACCATCAAGGGGTACATTCTTTGGGCTTGTTTAGTTCAATTTTTAATGAAGTAACCCTAGAAAATATCTGTTCAAGAAGGGTAAGAATCCTTTAACAAACAGCATACCAGAGAATAAAGGGCCGACAGAGTCATCCTGGTGCCCTGAGGAGACCTCCAGTGTGCCCTAATGCATCTCTCTTAGGGAGGAAGCCAGAGCTGCATTTTCTGCAGAATCGCTAACCCACTTAGTACTCTATCTCTGGGCCTGGCCTTTTATTTGTTTGCCTTGAGCCTGTACCTGATTTGGTTAGAAAAGCAGCCTGAGACAGATTCTTGTCATTCACAATCTCTTCCTGAGTCTTTTTGATTTTTTAGTTAATATTATTTGCCTGCTCCTGACAACCTAGGAAGACTTTGTCAGTTATCATCTTCTTCACACGTGAACACGTAAATTCCAAGACAAATGTATGAATTTAAATAAGTGACTTTGGGTTGGATTTTATAATATTTAAATCTCACATGACAAGCTTGTAATCTACAAGAAATGTTTGGGGAATCCTTTTATAAAGTAAAGAATCCTGAAATAAAACAAGGAGGAATGTGTGCTGGAATGAGGTAGGAACTGTGAGCTGAAGAGTCAGATCTGGGCCCCACTCTCACAAAGCCTTGTTGTGTAATCTCAGGCAAGTAAATCATTTAACATTTCAACTCCAATTTTTTTCCTGGAGTGTTGAACCAAATAACCTCCATGATCCCGCCACTTTTGAATTTTACTAAATTATGTTTCTAGGTACCACATGAATCATGAACTCCCAGCTTCTACATAGCTTATTAACACAAATGACCCATTATATCCAGAAGTCTCCATTCTATCTGTGAACCACTTTCTGTCCTCATAGGCCACCCACACAAAAGTTGTAGGCTCTTACTCTGAATAGAGACAATTACAGTCCATAGCAAATGAGACCTTGGTTGATCTTTCAATCTTCTGCTTTAGGTACATTAACCTTTAGAAGGGAGAATTGTTTTCTTTCCCATATAGTTATTGTAAAGATTAAATAAGATAATATGCGTTCTGGTTCTAGCATATCTGGGGGAGAAAAAGATGAGTTTGATTTTAAAAGTTTAGATAGGATTAGAGTTCGCTATACATCATGGGCTATTCTGGTCCCAAACCACAAGAGACATTGAAGTGATATGAGATTGTTACTAATCAAATAATATACTGGTCTATCTTCTTGCTTATCCCCTCTATTGTCCCTCAATCCCTGCAAGACTGTGAATTAATCTGTAGCAGACTTCATGCTCATAATTAAATTCACTATAGCACATACAGTATTTGGCACAGTATTTACCATATTGTAGGATTTCATGTTTGATGCAAGTCAGGGGAGTTTTGGTGATGCTCAAGAAGGCATATGTTCAGAAAAATTCATGGAGACCAGTCAGAAGGCTATTAAAGTAATACATTAGAAATGTTTGCAATTTATAAAGCAGTATTAGCAGTGACCAGTGACGCAGATGGTTTTGAGGAACAAAAAGTAGACACAGCAGTACTTGATGATAAGGGGAGAGAGGAGTCAAGATTTCTTCCTGGATTTGAGTAAAAGGAGTTATTTACAAAGAAGAGTAGAGGTTTTGTACATGTTAAGTCTGAGATTTCTGTAAGCCGTCCAAATGTCAAACAACTGATTAGATATGAGAATCTTGAAATTAAAAGCAAAGTGGGAACTCTAGAAATACAGCATTCAGATTGAAAACTATAAGTAGTCATGAAAGTGAACTTCCTTCCCTAGATGAAAAGATACAGAATGAGTTGTGAACCCAGAAAAGGATCCTGATACTTTCTAACTTTTGTGGTTCTAGTTGAGAAGAAGGAACCAATAATGAGACCAAGATAGAGACTCTAGAGATACAGGAGCAAAGTGTGGAGGCATAGTATTATGAAAGTCAAGGGAAGAAGGTATTTCCTAGTAAATGAAGCTATCAGCTGTATCAAATGCAGCTGAATTCTGAGAATGATGAGAATGATGAGTACAGAGAAAAATGTTCAATATTTACACCACTTTTATATTACACTATTATAAATAATTTGCAGACTACCAAAAACAAAATGGAAGAAAATAAGAAATTCATAATTCCATAATTCTGAGATAACCCTAAATAACTTGCTACTTAGCCTACTGGTGTTTTTTGGCAAACACATCCCTGATATTTTAAATAACACACACATCGCAATATGGTTCTTTTTACTTTTTCTTAAAAATAATATGTTACTATAGCTGTATTTGGGGTAAAATTAAGGCACTTATTGAAAGCCTTTTACAGTCTGCTTTAGGCACAGAAGAGACTGATAATGTAAAAATTAGTAATGTATGAGTGAAAAATAAGAAAAGAGATATAAATGAAATAATGAAAAGACAAGTGCTAAACTAAGGGAAATCACCACAAAGGGAAAAGTAGCCCTTTAACTTTAACCCATATTTAATTTGGTTTGTCATTTTATTTGGTATTGAGTTATAAGTGATACAGACATATACATTCATACAAATGTATAGCACTTATATATACTGGAGTATTCATATAATATGCATTATTGTATATAACATATATCTAATGTATATGGAAATTTTTATAAGAATGATTCTATTTGGCCTTTCAACAATTTCATAAAAGACACATAATTTTTTAATTGTATGGATAGAATTAATATGTCTGAATTCACATAGCAAACAAGTAATATTAAACCCAGATGATTGGATGAAGAGCCCATGTTCCTAGTGACCATGTGATGCTGCTTCCTACCATAAACAGGACTTTATTCAGTAGAAACTATGCACAAAGGTAGGTGTGGGGGGCCACCTATGACCTGCAATAAAATCAGGCTTGGTTGAGCTACTAGACAGAGAAATCTGGCTTACAGATCTGACAATTAAGGAAAATTGTTCCAGATTTCCTGGAGTATGTGGTTTCCCTGAGGTTGGTTCACCACTAGAGTTTGAATGCAGGCCCTAGAAGTAGATTGACCCTCTAGAGACAAATGGCTTGCTTAACTCCACCCCACATCCTGTTTTTCATGGAAGAAGCTCCTACCCACCCTTTTGATCTGTACTGCTAAAAATAAACTAAGAGCAGGCTCCTTTCTTTGTTAGAGCCAGTCCCCTATGGATGGCTCAATGGTCATGCCCCTGCTTCAAAAGACAATTCTGTCTTCCGTCGTTCTTTATGATAAATAAATTTCTTACCTAATATTTCACAGCCAGCCCATTCTTTCTACAGGAACCCTTGCCCTTGCCCACACGGGGCATGAGACAAGAGGCAGGGAGATGGAGACCATGATCTAGGCAAGTTGTCTAGCTAGATATTTTTCTACACCACTCATAGTAGTTGGGTGTAAGATAATGGAAGAGATGAGACTGTGAGAATAGGTTGTCTGTACCGCGGAAATACTCCATCAGCAACTGAATTATCTGTGCCAAGGACTGTGTGTCCCTCCAAGTAGACAAGGCCTAGAATGACAAGATCATGGGCACATTAAATGCCCAGTATAAAACTCATGCTGTCTGCAGAACCAGTCCTATGAGTAGATGACTCCAGCCTCTGACAGCACTGTCTCCAAGAACTTTTGGTTGGAGAAAATTGGGGATGTTGGGTATTTGCCATAAATCAATGGTGAGAAGTCAAGAATAAACAAGAAATAACTTGTTAACTTGCTCTTCACAGAATCTATTTTGATTTCTTATTTTTAAAGGGATAGAGGTACCAACAAATTATTAACAGTAATAGTTTAGATGGAAGAAGAAACACATGCCTCATTTCAAGAGGAAGTTAAGGGAATGTTAGGACAGGTACTAGGGTATTCACGTGGATATGCATGGTTTCATGTTTTTGTGACTGGTTGTATACAAAGACCTTGTTTCTTGTGGTCTTCAGGTAGCCTTGATCACATGGTAGAAACTGAAGAGGGTACAGATCAACGAGACTTTATATTAAATTTTAAGCGAAAACAACTGAGTAAATGGAGGAATGCAAACTTACTACTGGAGAAAATAGTTTTGATTAATATATATACATGTATATATACATATATATACACACATACATATATATATTTGGTAATTTGTTAAAGTCATTGCATTGCTTTATGCCTACAACAAATATATCCTTTCTTTTTACTTTTTATTTATTTATTTTGTGCTGGGATGCAATCCAGGAACTTGTACATACATTCTATCACTGAACTATATCCCCAGATCCCAACAGACAATATATTCTTTAAATTCATTTTCCTCCTTGAAGAATATACAATTATTTTACTACAAATTGTAGAATTTCAAAGATGTGATTTCAAATGTCAGTTCCCAGACCCATAAAATATTGTTTATTGACTTGGAAAGCTTTCAGTTTTCCATGACACAAGATGTCTGATAGAGCAAATGTTTTGGAGACATGAATGCCCTCTAATTTCTAAAATCACCATTTTGTTTTTCTCCAACCCTCTTTAAGGAAATCTTTTCCTAGAGTGTAAAAAGACTGGGTAGAAGTGTCAGACCTTGATTTTTCTTTCCTCTTTCCATGAGGGAGTGTCTGAGAAAACCAATATGACCAAAAGATGTGAATTAAAAGAGACATTAAATGTGGAGGACTTGTTTTCAGAGCACTGGTAACAGGATTTGTTCACACTGTATTTTAGCAGATGCACATTCAAGGGATGGACCATGTTTTCTTATTTGGCAAATTAGACCATTTCCTTTCTTGGTTAACTATAAACAACCAGTCAGATTTTATGAGCTTCCTTTTGTTTTGCAACTGAAGTTTGTAGAGGTATGGACTCTGCTATTTTGCTTCCTGGAGACCAAAGGTAATAAGTCTTAGTTTGTCACAAACAGAATATTAAATTAAGGTTAAAAAAAAAATCATGCCCCACAGTTAGGAAACTTAAGCAGCATAATAAATAAAAAGGGAAGGAAGTTTTACTCTCCTAAGTAGATTAAAAGCTAGAACTGAGGCTTGAATTACAAGGCTGAAGTTTTCCACTCCCTTCTTGTTTGTTTATGAATAACTGTAAAAGATAGAAAAACCCTAGGCAAAAATTTGATCTTATGTCTTCATTTAGTCCTTCTCCTGAATCTTTGTTCAACAGACACACTATCCCCAACCCCATACCAGTTGCCTCTTTCTTAATCCAATTCATAGGAGAAAAAGTAAGTTGATATTGGAGGAATAAGCCACGTGTATCACTAAGGAACAAGTCTCCATTAATATATTGTCTCCATTGGTGCATTGCTGAGGCATGGGAGTCTGGGAAGTTCTTCTAGGTCTCCCTGAATGCCAATGTGACTTTGCCCCTCAGAGTAAAGACACCAGAGCTGGACTTTCTGGACTTGAGTCCTCAACTCACTATATAATACATTCTGATGTGACCATAAGACATATCTGGGTGCAGTACTCATCTTTCTGCTTTTAACTCTCTATCTCCAAAACTGAAATAACTGTTAAAAATAAGTACAGTTAAGGCTATTGGGAGGATTAAAAGAACTACTACATGTAAGCAACTTACTACTGCCATGGTCACAGCATTCATTTATTTCTGCATTATCTCAACTTTCTAAAGGTAAAAGAAATATTTTGGGTATCGATTTTGGTATGAATCTTCAAGGATCATTATTATTAGTAAGAAAATATGACAAAGATTATAATTTGCAGGTTGAGATATTTGTACTTCTCTTTGCCAAATTTGTAGTTTATTGAATTCTCCTTACAAAGATAGTGGTATATGTAGGAGAGACACTGTACAAAGATGTAAAAATAAATAAAATAAATAAATGGATACTTAAGACTTGACCTCAAGTCCTTTCTAAGCTACATAAAATCTAGGAGTTTATTAAATATCTCTGTGTCATTTTACCCTAGTCCTCTGTGATTGGAGGTAGCAGTTGCTCATTTTGTTGGTCATGGTGGAATATGGAAGACAGGACATATTCATATGAAGCATATTAAAGGATACAGAAAGAAGTTTGTGATGGTATACAGGTCCAGATATGGTAAGAGTTAAGTGTATCTCCATTTCTACTTCCTTCCAAATGGAGTTCCTACTAAGTGATTCATTAAGGGTTTATATTGGGAGGTAGAAGAAACTTTAGGAGGTAGGACCTAGTAGAAGGAAGTTAGGTCATTGGGAGTGTGTCCTTGCAGAGGATATTGGAACTCTGGTCCCTCCTCTTCCTCTCTCTCTCTCTTTGTTTCCTAGTTACCATGAATGTGAGCAACTTTCCTCCACCATTTGTTCCCCCCTATTTTTCTGCCTTACCACAAGCAAAAAGTGACAGGGATAAGTGACTATGAATTGAAATCTCTGAAACTATGAACCAAAATAAATTTTTCTTCCTTTTAAGTTGTTTTGCTCAAGTATTTTTTCACAGTGATGCAAAGCTGATGAACACAGTTTGAATTTATAAGAAATTAGTGTTTTTCAAAATAGTCTTTGATTTTACATCTCTACTAGCATTGTAGGAAAGATCCAACTACTCTACATTTTGACACTTGGTATTGATAATGTTTATAATTATAATCATCCTAGTGAGTTTCATTTTGTGGTTTTAATTTTACTTTCCCAGTTTACTATTGATGATAAGCATCTTTTTTTGCCTTATTTAATGCTCATGTCATCTACCCATTTTTTTATTGGGTTGTTACTTTATTATTGAGTTATGAATGAAATAAACAATTATATATACATATACACACATATGTAATATGTATAGCAAACATATATTACATATATAAATACAAATGATTACACATACTATATATATAAAGTTATATAATAATTTTTGCGTGGCTTTTGCTTTTATTTATTTAACAATATCTTTGTTATTATTTGTTATTATTTGTAATAATTTGTTATTTTATAGATTGGTTATTGCCATTTTTATTTTATGAAATATTTGTCTACCCTGGATCATAAATATACTCTCCTATTAATTTTGAATTAATATTTGTAGGTAGATATAGAGATCTATAAGTTAGTGTTTCATGGGACTTAAGGTTCATTTTTTAAATATGGATATCTAGTTGTTCCAGATAATTTATCAAAAAATGTCCTTTCCCCATTGAGTGGCTTTGTCATTTTGTCAAATATCCACTAACTATATAAGTATTTGTCTATTTCTGGACTAATTTGTCTGTTCTGCTGATCTAGCTATTGATTGTTACATCAAACTATATCATTTTGATTGCTTTATGTAGCATAATTATATTAAATTTGTTCCTTCAAGACTATTTTGGATATTTGATGTTCTTTATATTTAATAATTCCATATATATTATAGAATCAGCTTGTTTCTATCAGAAAAACAAAAGAAGAAGAGAAGAAGGAGGGGGAGGGGGTTGGAGGGACAAAAGGAAAAAGGAAGAAAATAGGCTGGCTGGGATTTTGATTGGGATTGATTAGTTCCAGTGACATTGACATCTTAATGTTGAATCATTCAATAAATTCATTCTTCTATTCCTTTAGTTTCTCTCAGCAGTGCCTTTTGGGTTTTTTACTGTAGAGATATAAACATTTTATTAAAAATATTTCCTTTTTTCTTGATATTATGAAAGATAGTGCCCTCTAAATTGCATTATTCAACTGCTACTGGTTTCAAAATTTGATCAAGTTTTGTACATTGTCCTTGTGAATGATAATCTGGGTAGTTTACTAGGGAGTTCCATTCTTTCTCTCTCTTTCTCTCTCTCTCTGTCTCTCTTCCTCTCTTTCTCTCTCTCGCTTTCACACACACACATGCACATACACATACACACTTTCTGTTTTAATCTTCTCTTTTGGTAGATTTTTTAAAAAAATCATTATGAATACAGCAATGTTGTATATAGTAAATACATTTCACTTTTTCCTTTTCACTATTTACCTATTATTTTCTTTTATTTTCCTTTTTTCCTTCCTTCCCCTTCCTCCCTCTATCCCTTCCTCCCTTCCTCCATCCCTCCCACCTTCCCTCCTTCCATCCATCCATCCTTCCTTCCTTTCTTTCTTTCTTTCTTTCTTTCTTTCTTTCTTTTTCTTTCTTCTTTTCTTCCTTTCTTTCACTTGCCTTATATTCCATGTCTTGGTACCTCCAGTACAGGGTTGTTGGAAGTGGTAGTGATAGGGAACAGGTAAGACATGAGCAATGTTTAAACCTGACTGATGATTAATTCTACAGATTGAACCTGCATGTTCACTCTCAACATGTTTTTAAAAAAACAACTTACACTTGGTTATCATGGTACTGCTCTTACTTAAAATAATAGCCTCTAACAGTATATTGAGTGATGTCTATCCAAGACTCATCCTTTGATAAGAGGACAGATTTTCCTGACCTAAAACTTCCATACATCCTGTAACAAACAAGTTCTAGAATGAAGTTAGTCAGCACAAATCAAGATGACTAAAGTTGCCTTTAGGTCCTTGGCAAATTATTTAATCTTATTGTAATTATAAAATTTTACTCCTACGGGTTTCACTTAGGCACTCATAAGTGCAATAGGGATTTAGAAATCTAATACAATTCACCTGTCAATCAAGAGCTAGGAGGTAGTGGTTGGGCAGGACCCTCAGGAAACTGCCTCTTAACCCCAATAAAAACTGAGTTTTTCAGGTGAGTTGTTGTCAATCTCTTCAAGTCAATCCACTCTCTCCTTTGAGAGTGTCTTACCCCTCTTCTTCATGTTATTATAATAAACTTTGCTATACTTTTTACTATACCTTGTGTCTCGCTCAAAATCTTCTCTCACCAAGACACAGATCCGACAATACAGCACAACTTTTCAGTAACAGTGGGAACAGAACAACTTAACTGGTTGCCTTAGAAAAGAAAGCATTTTAACATTAATTGTGATGTTAGTTGTATTTTTTTAATGAATGATCTTTATCCAGATTGAAGAATTTCCCTTCTACTAGTGTTTCATTGAAATTTTTAGCATGGATAGGTATGAAATTTTATTAAATGCTCTTTTGCACCTCATAAAATGACCATAAAATTTCTTAAATGTTTCATAGAATTCACAGGGAAATTATTTGGGCCTGAAATTATTGTAGGACAGTTTTAAATTATAAATTAAAGTTACTTAATTGGAATAGAATTTATATTTACTCTTAATTTTGGCAACTCATATCTTTCAAGGAGTTTGCCCATTTTTGTCTCAGTTTTCAAATTTATTGGCGTAAAATGATTAATTACATCTCTTTAATAGTCTTTGTGTGTGTGTGGTACTGGGTTGAACTCAGGAGTGCTCTACCACTGAGCTACATCCCCAGCCCTTTTGATTTTTTATTTTGAGACAGAGTCTCACTAAGTTGTCAAGACTAAGCTCTAGTTTGCAATCCTCCTGCCTCAGCCTTTGAAGTAAAGTAACTGTGATTATGGGTGTGTACCACTACAGTCAATTTTCCCTTTATTAGTCTTTGAGTGTCTATAGAAACTGCAGTAATTCTTTATATTTAATCCAGACACTGGCAATTTATATTTTATATTTGTTTTTGTCATTGTGCATTGTAAGTATAATTTTTTTTGTTTGTTTGTTTTTATTATTATTGTAAACAAATGGGATATATGTTGCTTCTCTGTAAGTATAATTTTAATGATTTGGTTTCTCTTTCCCCAATTACCACTTTAGTGTCATTGATTTTATCTCTTTTTTCTTTTCTATTTCATACTGTTCTTCTTTTAATTCTGCTTATGTTGGATTTAATTTGATCTTTTTCTAGCTTCATTAGGTGGAAATTGGATCAAAGATTTTAAAACTCTCTTCTAATTCCCAGCTTTTCAATATGAGTTTTGTAGAAGCTCTCATTGTACTCTTCTCTGTTCAAGTATGTAACCAATTTCACCCTGGAATTTACTTTATCAGGGTTTCTTCACAAATGCTGCTTTTATAAAATTCCACAAATAAATATGATTTTGAATTTTATACTTTGTTGCTTTTAGAATGGAAGAAAAAAATCTTTTGAAAATTTCTACATCTTACCTGGTAGTGGAAGTCTACTCAGTGGATCTTTAGAGTACATATCCTGAACCCTCCTGGGGTTATGCTAATGTCTATTTTATGGAAACAGTTATAGTTTCTTGGCATCTTTCCCCATTTCCCTAATTTACTCCTAAAATAAATCTTGTTGTATTAATTCTGAATGATTTCAGCAAAATTACTCTATCAAATAGGGTGGTAAATATTAATCTTTAGTCCTTTCTATTTCTCTTTCTTTCTCTAGCTTCAATAGAAGGATAATGAATAGGATAGAGTGAATATAGTAGGGGAAAGGAAGTAGTGGCAAATGAAATCTACTAACTTATATTTATGTCCATATATGAATATACCACAATGAATACAATAATTTTATTTTAATAAGACATTAATTAAAAATAGTAATAATAAAAGGGAGATCAGTAGAGTAGAAAAAGAAGGTCAGGGAGCAGATGGAAGTGAGGAAAGGGAAAAGTACTGCAGAATGATGTTGATCAAATTATGGGTATACAAATATGGCATAACGAATCCCACTATTATGTATAATTATAATTAACCAATAAAAATATTAATTGTTTATCCTTTCCAGGGAAGAAATCAACCAGTACCAGTTTAATTCTTTTCTCTAAATGAGTTACTAATTTTTTTAACTCTCAAGTTAAGGTTATGCAGAGTATCTCTTTCACATATTTATTTCTGCCTTTAAAATTTTGTTTTAAGTAATAAAGTGTGCTCTAATGTGCTTGTTATGCATAAAATATCTTTAAAAGCTGAATGAACATTTTATTTCATCATAAGACTTGTTTATCAGATATTAAACCTTTTTAGGTAATTTTTTTGGTCTTTTCAAAAAATGACAGCTATTACTTCTATTTTAGAACATGTACACTTCAATACTCAGAGAAATTGCCATGAGTTCCCAAAGGAACCCCTTTATCATTTGTGGATTAATCATGTCAGTTCACCATACTGTGAGAAGCTAAAACCATGCCCACTTGATGATTCTATTTCAATAGATTTCATTTTCTTCTTCTGACTGCCATTTACTCTCTGGTTGCATTAGAAAAAAAGCATGGTTAAAGGAGTCCCATTGTGAAGAGAAAGCAGGAAAAAGCTCTGCTACAAGGCAAGAGCTAATTCACTATTCTGTAGTATTCTGTAGGGACTGATATTCATCTATCCTACAGTGAAAGCTAATGGCTCTATAGGCCCAATGCACTCAGCTAATCTAGAAAGAAGTTGATACCTGGGAACTGGGGTTCAACCAGATTTATGCATACGTGCTATTACTACATATAAAATATACCTATTTGATGTAAAATGTAACTAATTTTCTGAAATAAATGACCAACTGGGTTCGGTGTTCTCAACATTACGTATTTGTTCAAAACTGTGATATTTGTGGGTGGGGTGCTATGGAATATCAATTGTGGTATTATACCAAATGTTAATATCTACTAATAAGAAGGTAAATAATTCCTGACCTGGAAATCAGTCTTGCATTCCTGATGTCCTTTAAGGGCTAGAGTTATATAAGCTATGCCATCTGAAAATAACTCAGTGATTGCTATTTACTATTTAGTATTCAGACATTCTAATAAAAAGAAATAAGCTTTCTCATAAAAGGTATTCTTGTCAAACATTCCCAAGAGTAAGCACAATTTCCTATTTATGTGGGTAGTGTAAGGTTTAAGGTACAACCATGCTATGCATATTAAGTTGCACAAATAGGAATTCATGAGCAGGAAAAGAAGCAAGTAAGAGACATCAGGAGCATAAAATTCAGAAACAAAATCCTGGTATAGGTGAGGAGCAGTATTTTTTATGAGATTAATTGTGTCACTTGGGAATGGTAATGTCCTCAGAGTTAGTAATGGATGATCATTGCAAAATATAAAAAGTACTCTAAAATATCCTCTCTTTACTTAAATATGTACTATTTCTCCGTATGATTAATTTCAGTTAAAACAAAAAAAAATTGTGATGTTAAATTTTTGCAAGATCGTGATCTAGAAATTTGAAAATATGAGATTTTCATTTACCAAAATGCCCATAATATGGAAATCATGCTATTGTTTCTAACATTTGAAACACAAAAGCATCAGTTTTCAGTTTTACTTGAGATTTTGTTCTGCATCCAAGAGCAAAAAAAATTGAGTACATAAGAGTTGCACATTGTCTTCATGATGTGTTAAATATAATGGTGTTTATTCACAGATATGTTGGGTTTTATGTAAAGCACATTTTATTTATTTATTGAGTCACTTGGCATGCCACATACAGGTGTTTGAGTTTCCTCTAGCATTTGAGTATTGTTATAATCATTGAATTTTTAGTGGTCTTATGCTGAAACAACTGTATTGTTTGTTCAAGCTAGTATGAAGTGTACCATTTTGAGTTTTTTCTTCTTAATATAATAGAAGTTATATTAAATCCTAAGAGTTATATTACATATTGGGCACCTGTTATGAAAGTTCTTTATGAAAACATCCATTTGCCTGTGAGAAAAAGGATGAGTGTGAACTATATGAACTCCTACATCTCTTTAAGTCAAAACGCACTGTGATCACATGATCGTAGGTGTGCCTATTACAAAGGATAGAAGTAGGGGTAGTATCTTTACACAAGAAAGTCCTATGCAAAAATTCTCAGATGGCTAGGTTCATCTCAAGATACCTGTGACCTTGACAGATCAAGGAGCATCAGGAAAAACTGATAGTCTTTTACACTGATGTCAAAATGCATTACTTATTCCCTGTAAAATTTAAAGAATAAACTCAAGATCAAAAGTTTCTACAAGTTTTCTTCACCTGGAAAGGGAGTATAAAATTAGGGTAGTTTGCTAACAGTAGCTACCTGACTTGTGGGTACGTCTTTACTTATTTGAGTCCTAGAATGTAATGATAAAACTTCACAACTGACTAATGATATCTAATAGATAGTCAGTTTTATATTATACTACTAAATTGAATAATATGGAGAAACTTGGTAACCCTGTGGAAACTGAGTCCTCCAAACTAGAGAGAAGATTCCCTATGCACAAGCTTTTCAGAGTTTCTTTTGTTTTCCAGGCCCTAAATTATTTGTCTATGCATCAACTATTGGCTATCTGCCATGTGTCTCAGTTTACTCAAGCTACTATAACAAAATACCATAGACTGGGAGGCTTAACCAACAGACATGATATTTTTAACTTGCTGGAAGCTGGATGTCTGAGATCAGAGTTCCAGTATGGTCAGGTTCTAGTACAGACTTTCTTCTTGGCTTGCAGATTCTGCCGCCTCACTGTGTCCTTAGGAGACAAAGACAGAAGGCCCTGATGTCTATTTCCCTTTTCTAAGAGAACATTAATTATGCTATCTGCAGATAAATGGATGGAATTGGAGAACATCATGCTAAGTGAAATAAGCCAATCCCAAAAAACCAAAACCCAAATGTTTTCCCTGATAAGTGGATGATGATATATAATTGGGGTAGGGAATGGGGAGTGAAAGAAGAATGGGAGGAACTTTAGATTACATAAAGGGAAATGAGAGGGAGGAGGAGGGTATGAAAAATGGCAGAATGAGACAGACATCATTACCCTATGTACATGTATGATTACACGGATGGTATGAATCTATGTCATGCACAACCATACAATAGAAATGATGTACTCTGTTTGTGCACAATGAATCGAAAATGAAGTCTGTAAAAAAAAAATTGACCAAATAAATGTAAGTCTATTTCTAGAAGAAAAATAAAAGAGGGCCTTAATCTCATCATGGGGATTCCATGACCTCACCTTTTATTAATGAATTTTCAAAGGCTCCACCTTCTAACACTGTGACATTAGAATCTGGGGCTTCAACATGTGAGTTTTAGAGGAACACAAGCATTTAATCCCATAACAGCCAGACACTGGATACTGGGGATGCAGTAGTGAACAAAGCAGACAAAAAGCCTTCTTTGCCTGTATTTTACAGTCTCATGGGAAGGTAATAAGCAAGATGTGTAGAATACACAGTCTATCAGAAAGTGATAATTGCAGAGGGAGATAAAAGACTGGAAGTCATTTAGGAAATGTAGGTGGACATTGGAAATTGGGTGATCAGGAAGGGTTTCTGAGAAATTTAGTTGCCTCATGGACTGAAAGGGCCATGCTGGGAGAAGAGCCAATGCCAAGGACTTGAGGGAAGCATTGCTTGACTGATCAAGACAACAAGACAGCAGGGCGGCTGGATGGCTGTGAATTAGGAAAAGTTCAAGAGATCAGGTTAGAGAAGTAAAAGAAAGGCCCAGACCATGAAGGCCCTTGCAACTTCCAACAGAAACACCAGAGCTTATTCTGAGCAAAATGGAAGTAATTGAAAGGCTTTGAGCAGAGCAGTGACATGATCTGACTTTAATTTTCACAGAATAATTCCAGCTGCTCTGCTGAAAATAAACTGAAGCGGGGAAGGAGAGCTGAAGCAGAGAGACCAGTTAGGAGGCTAACCTGTCAAATTATAAAAAGAGATTAGGCAAATGATTGCTAATCACGCCTCCTATGAATTGATCAAATGTTTTATTTGTTATACAAAGAAAATTTGTGATCTTAATGCTAATTTCAGAAGAATTTCAAGGAAATTAGCATAGTACATACTGTATCAATCTCTTTCAAACTCTTTGAAGGAACAAAACAACCTCAATTTGGATGTAAACTATATATAAATTGAAACTCAACCATGGCAACAAAACCACACTTGAAATTTTAAAGGTTATCTACTCCACAAATACAATTGAGATCTAAATAAAGTATTCCACAATGCAGTAAACATGACCTGTACTCCTCAATATGATTTTTTAAAATGTAAAAAGTTAGATAGGAGGAGTGCTAACAAATTCTTAAACCTGGATGTCAACACTGAGAAACATTTGTAGACATGTTATTTTTCCATATAACAGGAAGGAGAGTGAGGCTGAGGAAGAGAGCTGATCATACAAAATAACCAGGATTTCAAATATAAAAGAAAAGAGGAAGATTGTATCAATGACTGGATCAGGGAAGAAGCAAGGGAACAATATGCAAGAGTTTTGGGTAAAGAGACACATTCTATGTATAAGTTCAAGGGCAAAATCCTGTGAGCCACAGATAGTAACATTAAATGGAACTTTTTCCAAGGTTGATATTAATTATTTTTATTTATTAATTTTATTTTTTCTAATTAGTTATAATAACAGTAGATGCATTTTGACATATTTTGACAAATCATTCTTCTGGTTGTACATGATATAGAGTTACACCAATCATGCAATCATATATGTACATATGATAATAATGTCGGATTCATTCTACATCCTTCCTACCTTCTCTTCAGTCTCCTCTGTCTAATCCAAAGTACCACTATTCTTCCGTGGACACATCTCTTATTGTGAATTAGCATCTGCATGTCAGAGAAAACATTCAGCCCTTGGTTCTTTAGGATTGGTTTATTTCACTTAGCATGATAGTCTCCAGCTCCATCCACTTCCCAGAAAATGCCATAATTTCATTCTTTAAGGCTTAGTAATATTCCATTGTGTGTGTGTGTGTGTGTGTGTGTGTGTGTGATATATATATCACAACTTCTTTATCCATTCATCTTTTGAAGGGCATCTAGGTTGCTTCCACAGTTTAGCTATTGCGAATTGAGCTGCTATAAACATTGATGTGGCTGCATCACTGCAGTGTGCTGATTTTAAGTCCTTTGGGTATAAACCAAGGAGTGGGATAGCTGGGTCAAATGGTGGTTCCATTCCAAGTTTTCTGAGTAATCACCATACTGCTTTCCAGATTGGTTGCACCAGTTTTCAGTCCCACCACTAATGGATGAGTGTACCTTTTTCCCCACATCCTTACCAACATCTATTGTTGCTTATATTCTGGATAATTGCCATTCTGACTAAAATGAGATGGAATCTGAGTGTAGTTTTGATTTGAATTTATCTAATTGCTAGAGATATGAAACACTTTTTCATGTATCTGTTGATCTATTGTATTTCTTCTTCTGTGAAATTTCTGTTCAGTTATTTTGCCCATTTATTGATAGGTTTATTTGCTTTTGGAGTTTTTCTTGATTTTAAGTTTTCCGAGTTCTTTATATATCCTGGAGATTAATGCTCTATATAAGGTACATGTGGTAAAGATTTTCTCCTATTCTGTAGGCTCTGTCTTCACATGATTGTTTTCTTTGCTGAGAACAACAGTTTTTTAGATTGAATCCATTCCATTTATTGATTCTCAATTTCACTTCTTGCACTTTAGGAGTCTTGTTAAGGAAGTTGAATCCTAGGCCAACACAGTGAGTATTTGGGCCCTCTTTTTCTTCTATTAGGCACAGAGTTTCTGTTCTAATGCCTAAGTCCTTGATCAACTTAGAGTTGATTTTTGTGTAGGGTGAGAGATAGGGGTTCAATTTTAGTTTGTGACATATGGATTACCAGTTTCCCCATCACCATTTGTTGAATAGGATATCTTTCTTCGATGTATATTTTGGCACTTTTGTCTAGTATGAGATAATTGTATTCATGTGGGTTTGTCTGTTTGCCTTCTATTCTGTACCATTGGTCTATGTATCTAATGTATCTATTTGGTGCCAGTGCCATTCTGTTTTTGTTACTATAGCTCCATAGTGTAATTTAAGGTCTGATATTGTGATGCCTCCTGCTTCACTCTTCTTGCTAAGAATTGCTTTGGCTATTCTAAGTCTCTTATTTTTCCAAATGAATGTTATGATTGCTTTTTCTACTTCTATGAAGAATGTCATTGGGATTGTAATAGGAATTGCATTAAATCTGCATAATACTAATGATAGTTTGACTATTTTGACAATATTAATTCTGCCTATTCAAGAGAGTGGAAGATCTTCTCATCTTCTAAAGTCTTCTTCTATTTCTTTCTTTACTGTTCTGTAGTTTTCATTGTAGAGATTTTTTTTTACCTCTTTTGATAGATTGATTCCCCCCCCCCTTTTTTTTGGGAGCTATTGTGAATGGGGTAGTTTTTCTAATTTCTCTTGCAGTGGAGTCATCAACAATGTATAGGAATGCACTTGATTTATGGGAGTTAATTTTATATCCTGCTGCATTACTGAATTCATTTATGAGTTCTAGAAATTTTCTGGTAGAATTTTTGGATCTTCTAAATATAGAATCATGTTGTGGGCAAATAGTGATAGTTTGAGTTCTTCTTTTCCTATTCGTACCCCTTTAACATTTTTTTTTTTTTTTTTTTTTTTTTTTGGTCTAGCAAGAGTTTCAGGGATGATGTTAAATAGAAGTGGTGAAAGAGGGCATCCTTGTCTTATTTCAGTTCTTAGAGGGAATGCTTTCGATTTTTCTCCATTTAGAATGATGTTGGCCTTGGATTTAGCATATATAACTTTACAATGTTGAGGTATATTCTTACTATTCCTAGTTTTTCTAGTGTTTTGAACATGAAAGATGCTGTATTTTGTCAAATGTTTTTTTTCTGCATCTATGGAGAGGTTTATATGATTCTTGTCTTTATGTCTATTGGTGTGATAAATTATGTTTATTGTTTTCCATATGTTGAACCAACCTTGCATGCCTGGGATGGACCCCACTTGATTGTGGTGCAATATCTTTGTAATATGTTTTTGTATGTGATTTGCCAGAATTTTACTGAGAATATATGAATGTCTGTTCATCAGGGAGATTGTGCTGAAGTTTTCTTTCTTTGATGTGTTTTTGTTTGGTTTTGGTATCAGGTTGGTACTAGCTTCATAGAAAGAGTTTGGAAGTCTTCCTTTTCTATTTCATGGAATAATTTGAGGAATACTGGTGTTAATTCTTCTTTGAAGGTCTTGTAGAACTCAGCTGAGAATCTGTCTGGTCCTGGGCTTTTCTTGGTTGGTAGGCTTTTGATGGCATTTTCTATTTCATTGCTTTAAATTAATGTGGTTAAATTGTATTTGTTCTCCTGATTCAGTTTGGGTGAATCACATGTCTCTAGAAATTTGTTGATGTCTTTGAGATTTTTTATTTTATTTGAGTATAAAATTTCAAAATACTTTCTGATTATCTTCTGTATTTCAATAGTGTTTGTCATGATATTTCCTTTTTCACCACAAATTTTAGTGATTTGAGTTTTCTCTCTTTCTCTTCATTAGTGTAGCTAAGGGTTTATCAGTTTTATTTATTTGGTTTTCAAAGAAAAAAGTTTATGTTTTGTCAATTTTTTTAGTTGTTTCTTTTGTTTCAGTTTCATTGATTTCAGCTCTGATTTTAATTATTTGCTGTCTTTTACTGTTTTTGGTGTTGATATGTTCTTCTTCTGTGGATTTTGAGATGTAATGTTAGGTCATTTATTTGTTGACTTTTTATTCTTTTAATAAATGAGCTTAATGCAATAAACTTTCCTCTTAGAATTGCCTTCCTAGTGTCCCAGATATTTTGATATGTTGTATCATTATTCTCATTTACCTCTAAGTATTTTTTTATGTCCTTTCTGATTTCTTCTGCTATCTATTAATCATTCAATAATACTATTTAGCCTCCAGGTGTTAGAGTAGCTTCTATTTTTTATTCTATGATTGATTAATAGTTTCATTCTATTGTGATCTAATTGAATGCAGCATGTCTATTTTTTTGTATTTGCTTTGAGTTGTTTTGTGGCATAATAAATGGTCTACTTTAGAGAAGGATCCGTGTGCTGCTGAGAAGAAGTGTATTTGCTCATGGATGGATAAAATAGTCTATAATGTCTGCTAAGTCTAAATTATTGATTGTATTAGTTAGTTCTATAGGTACTTTGTTTAATTTTTGTTTGAATGTTCTATCCAGTAGTGAGAGAGGTGTGTTAAAGTCACCCAGTATTATTGTGTTGTGGTCTCTTTCATTCTTGAAATCGACAAGGGTTTGTTTGATGTATGTATATGCTTCATTGTTTTGGGTGTATATATTTACAATTGTTATGTCTTACTGATGTTATGTCTTAATTTCCTTAAGCAATATGAAATGTTCTTCTTTGTCCCTTCTGATTAACTTTGACTTGAAGTCTACTTTGATATGAGGATAGAAACCCCTGCTTGTTTTCACGAATCATGTGAGTGACATGTTTTTTCCCATCCTTTTACCTTCAGTCTGTGAATGTGTTTGCCTATGAGATGAGTCTCTTGGAGACAGCATATTGTTGGGTCTTGTTTTTTAATCCAATTTTCCAGGCTATGTCTTTTGATTAATAAGTTTAGGCCATTAACGTTCAAGGTTACTATTGAGATATAATTTGTATCCTGTTCATTTTGGTTTATTTCTAGTTTTTAATTTGATTTAGTTTCCCCTTTGATTGATTATTCCTTTAGCATAGTTCCTCCTTTTTCTGGTTTTCACTTTTTTTTTTTTCATTTGATCTTCATGGAATATTTTGTTGAGAATGTTCTGTACTGCAGGATATTTGACTTTTGTTTATCATAGAAGGTTTTTATTTCATCTTCAAGTCTGAAGCTTAATTTTGCTGGATATAGGATTCTTGGTTGGCATTATTTTCTTTCAGAGCTTGGTATATGTTATTCCAGGACCTCCTAGAGTTGAGGGTCTGTGTTGAGAAATCAGCTGAGATCCAAATTGGTTTATCCCTATACACAATCTGATGTTTTTCTCCATAGTCTTTAAAATTTATCCTTATTCTGTATGTTAGGTATATTCATTATAATATGCCTTGGTGTGTGTCTGTTTTAATTTTGTACATTTGGGGTCCTGTTAATCTCTTGTATTTGAGTTTCATTTCATTCTTAGGTTTGGGAAATTTTCTGATATTATTTCACTGAAAAGATTGTGCATTTCTTTGGTTTGTATATCTGCTCCTTCATCTATTCTGATCAATCTTAAATTTGGTCTTTTCATGTTATCCCATAACTCTTGGAAGTTCTGTTCATGGTTTCTTATCATCTCCTCTCTGTAGTCAACTCTGTTTACAAGATTATATATTTTGTCTTCATTGCCTGAGGTTCTGCCTTCCAAGTAGTCTAGTCTGTTAGTGATGATTTCTATTGAAATTTTAATTTGGTTTATTTTTTCCTTCATTTTAAGGATTTCTCCTCTTTTTTCAGTATCTCTGCCTCTTTATTGAAGTGAACTTTCACTTCCTGTATTTTCTGTGTCTCTCTGATTTCATTCCTTATACCATCCTTTACTTTGAAGATCAGTTTAACTATGTGCATTCTGAATTCCTTCTCTGACATTTCTTGTTATGATGTTGATGGATTATTGGACTGTCTTGGTTTGTTTGGGGGACTTGTTCCCTTGATTTTTTGTGTTGTTTGTGTGTCTACCTATCTAATAATATGAATCTGAAGTAGTAGAGTTTCTATCCTGTGGACTTATTGTCCCTGAAGATTTCCACTATGTTTTGGTTAGATTTTTTGCCACTGTGACTTAAGGATCTGACCAGTATAATTGTAGAGGAGGAAAAGTTGATCTGGGGACTCAGTTTCAGAGGTCTCAATTCACAGAAAGCAGGCTCCATTCTTCTGGACTTGAGGGAAGGTAAAACATCATGGCAGAAGAGTGTGGCATAGAGAAGTGGTTCACATGTGGATCAGGAAGCAGAGAGAAATTGTTCTCACCAGATATAAATATATACCCAAAGCCTTGCTCCCAATCCTCACCTCCTCCAGTCATACCCTACCACTTCAGTTACCACTCAGTTAATCCCTATCAGGGGATTAATTCACTGATTGAGTTAAGACTCTCACAACCCAATCATTTCTCCTCTGAACCTTCTTGCATTGTCTCACATGTGAGCTTTTGGGGGACACCTCACATTCAAATCATAATATAGTACTTCACTGTTCAGGGGAAGACAAATAATAACAACAATCAATGCAAACAATATACAGCATTAAACCAAATAGTTCCTACTATGATGTCTACAATGTTAATTATCACAATAAACAAATGATATGGTCAGTTATTGCCTACAATAAAAACAGCAAGCTTGAAAAAGGGGTGGACAGGGTGAGAACAGAAGTCATATAGGATGTGATGATTATGAGGGAGGAGGAGAGAAGACAGAAGTAAAAAATTAAGTAAGAGTGCATGAGAGAACAATAGAGATTGACTGTCAGCCAAAGAAAACAGAAAATCAAGGAATTGAGTTAGGTAGAAGAAAAATATATGTAGAGAGTAAGAATTTTAAAAAAGTACTAAAAGTAAAAATAAAAGAATATAAAACAAAACTAAAATATACTAATCAAACATCCTAGTTCACAAAAAACTAATCCATGAAAAATAACTGGTTCAAAAATGCTAGAAATATATATGTATAAAAACACATTATTTTCCATGTATCATTAAGGTCACAATTTAACAAAGATAAAGAATTTTAAAAAGAAGAAGAAGAAGAAGAAAAAAGACTTCATGAAAAATCACATAATTCTTTCTGTTGAAATTCAGAATCTTCTCAGAAATTTTAGGTGGGTTTGACTGGAGCCTGATGCTCCACACTTTGGGTTGCTGGAGTGAGAGAGGTGATCCTGTAGGTGGAATTTCTGAAGTCAGGGTTTAGGCTTAGGTGTGCTCCAGGATTTTCATTGATGACAATTGGTCTGGAGATTTCAAATCAGTGCAACTCCAATGCTCAATACTTGCTGGACCATGCTGGAAGACTGTACCCCAGGAATCTCCCCTGGGTTCCTCTCATGTGATGGGGGAGCCAGTTCTTAGTACCCTATGTCACCTGCAGACCCCACGTTTTCCAGTCTTGGGTTCAGTCTACAAACAAACTCTCCCTCTCTCTCCCTTCTGATTTCCAGGCTAGATGCATCTCTCTCAACAGAGTCTGCAAGCAGTCAGGGTGGAGGGCGAGGGTAGAGCCTGGTGGATTTCCAAGACCAGTTGTAAACCTCTCTCCACATTTAATTTTCTCCTGGTCACTTAAGCACACTTTATGTCATGCAATGTGTGTTTACTGGGACTGTATTTCATGTCAAACTCCGGTTTGTCAGGAATGGGCTCCCTCAGCTGCAAAATCTTTCTTTCCTTTGTCTTCCACATGCCACCTGGAGTGATGGCAGCTTCTTTCCCCCCACACATGGATATTGGGCAGCACATTTTCAGGTTTGGGCAATGTCCTTGATCTCTAAATGCTCCATACTCAGTCGTGCCCCAGGTATCCCCAAAATGGGGGCTTCCTTTAATTTCCTTATTCCTCTATTATGCTCATGGAGGGACTGCTCTGGCAGGTGCTTCCAGCCTGGCCACAGCAGTGACTGTGCCACTGGGTATTTTTTCCTTATTTTATAATACCCAACCTCCTGTGTCCCCAGTCTGTTTTGAATGTCCGGGTTTTTGTTGTTGTTGTTGTTGTTTTGTTTGTTTGTTTGTTTTTGTTTTTGTTTTTGTTTTGGTTCACCCACATTGTGGAGAATTTGCCTGTCTGCTTTCTTGGTTTCACTCTATGGAAGAATCAGGAATGCAACTGCCTCTATTCTACCATCTTGAAAAAACCCTTATATTAATTCTTGGAAGCCTAGAAATGGACCTCCCACTCTGACCTCACACCTCTTTAATCAGATGTGCCAAGAGGAGTGGAAATTCAATGAACTTATAGGAAAAGTTGGCAAGAAGTTGTCACCTGCTGCCCTAACTCCCTTAGAACTCCTCCAATCAGCTAATGACCTGAACAATTGGACAAAAGCTGCAATCATCTATAACATCAAACAGTCCAATTTAAGACACTGAAGCAGCACTAGAGAGATAGGAAGGAAGGTCAAAGGAATCTCTGCAGTATTTGGGAACATTATTGACCTCAGCAGGACTGTCTACATTAAAATCAGATCAGATAGCTGCAGTGTTAAATTGATGCAAAAGTTTTGGAAAAAAATGAATGAAGATTAAAGTGTATGTAAAATACAGATAAGTATAGTTTTTTTGTTTTTTAATTAAAAAAAAAGTCACCTTACTCTCTCATGCAAATTAAAGGTATAAAAAATAAAATACAAAATATCAAATGAATTTCCAAATGGAAACAGAGCTATCAGAGCAAATAAGTGAAATTAAAATTGATAATTTCGAAAACATTGAAAAGAACAAAAATAAATTATTAGTGCCTCTTCAATGGCATGCTAGACAGATCTGAGGACTAACAGAAAACTGCAGAAAAGAGGAAAAAAAAAAAAAAAAGACAAATGTCATCAATACAGAAATCACCCCAGATAAAGATAAGGAAGAAATGGCAGTAAGGAAGACTATGCAAGCCTACTGCAATAGAGAGGAAAGATGACAGTCAGTCTGAACTGAATTCTGAAAAAGGAGTAGGAGAGTTCTCAACATGGCTCTATGGACCCATAGATTATCTCTCTGTGTGTTAATTTGCCTCGTCTAAAGGAAAGGTGAACTTTCTCATGTCCTCAAGATAGGAGATAGTTACACAACTTGGAGAAAGGCAAACTAGGTTCCTACCCTGCTGCAGTGACTCAGATAGGGCAGCTATCTCCTTTGATGAATATATTTCAAAGGGATGACTCCCAGCTCCTTCAGAAAGGCACTCTTGGGTGGTAAAACAGGTAAGAACATTTTGTTAAAGATTTAAATCTCAAAGGAACAGAGAAAGAATTTATAATGACAAGTATTTTAAAGTAAATGTTCTCAGAAAAGGCAAGGAGGGACCTGTACAGCTAGGCCATCTGGATTCTGTAATGAATGAGTTGAAAGGGACATCAGGGGCAGGAAGAAAGCTGCCTGAAGTTTAGTCAAGCTAAGGGAAGTATTAGGCCCTCTTGGTCAATATAGATGATAATATATTTGCTATGGAGGCCAATCAATGAAGATTCAATCACAGATATTTGAAGGATGTGATGAAAAAATATTTTCTGAAATCAAAAAATATGACTATGTTCTAGGAGACCTTACCACCGAGACTTACCTTGAAATAACTAAACTTGGAGGAAAAACAAATCCCACAAGTCAAGGGGGAAAACACATAATACATTTCAAATGGGGAGAAATATTTAGCCAGGTCATCTTTAGACCTTAGAGAACAAAAGGTATGGTGCAATATCATTATGAATATTATCAGAAACTGATCAGATTGCAGAGAACAATTGATGCCAAATGAAGGAATTTTGTCTCTATTTCATGTCAGTTTTTCCTAAATGGAGATTCTAAAATCAATGCATGCTCCATCCTCTCTTCACTCCAACTTTTAAGATTCACTTCACACATTCACACATTGAAGCCTCTTCATAAGAAGTTCCACGCAAACTTTTGTTAACTTTTTTATGTTACAAAAACACTCTGGAAATATGTTTGACTACAAAATCTTTCGTGGAGAATAATTTTGAATACTGTCCGAACTTTAGTAACATTTCCCAAAAATGCTGCCTAAGGTCACCTGAGCAAAAGATTTATTTAAAAGATGAACCTTTGAAAGAAGTTAACACAATGTTTGTGATTAGAATGGTTAGAAACCAGGAGAGCTCAGAAACTGGAAAGTCATTGGGATGTTTTGGAAGAAGCCAGACGGAAAGCCAATCATAAAGAAAGATGTGATAGAAAATAGCGAACAAATAGATAAGAGACCTCCCTGACTTCCTCTTGATGAACTCTCTTGTTCTCTTCTTTCCAACAGGGATTTTAAAGAATTGCTATTATTTTAATACACACACACACACACACACACACACACACACACAACCCTTACAATGCTAGTATTTACTACCTTTTTTTTTTTCCTTCTGCAACCTTCTCACATTCTTGGTTTGAATTGACATACAGTTTTTTGATAACAGGCAAGTTAACTCTCATCTCTGAATTATTTTTGGTATTTATTTACTCTATTACTGTAAAAAATCTGGTCTTAATTTGTGTTTCTTTAAGTCTGTATTATTAAATATTCCATAAAAGGAATCTTTTCTTACCTCCTCCAGCACCATCATCAAGAACCTAAAGTACTAGGTACAAAGTAAGCAATAATTGAATAGATTTGCGTATTCTACTTTCCTTGACTTTTTCTATTACTGGATAAAAAGACTGTGAATTTTAATAAAATGTTCTCTGGACATTGGAGAGGAATGAAATGGAAGAGATTTCTTTCTCACAGACAGAAAATTCCTGACCTCCAACAATATAAACTTTAAAGGGAACATGTATTCACAGTTAATTCAGTGAGAAATTATATTTTTGAACTTTCTATTAGATTCTTTGTTTCTCAATGTCAAACAAGATAACCGAGAATATATAGGCAAAACTGTTTGGCTTTAGAGCTTGTTTAGAGATGAAAGATTTATATTAGTTTTTTTTTTTTTTTTCAAGGCAGGCACTAGCAAATACAAACCAAGCATTGAAGTTATTTACCTTCCTTTTTTATAAAAAATCAATTTCTATAGAAAAAAAATCACAGATACCAATAGCACTGAGTGATGGACTATAAGCCCAAAGTCAAAGCAGTCAAAAAAACGTACTTTGAATCAAAACCTGACCTGATAAAACCAAGGAAGACGAAGACTTGCCTGCTGAAACCAATAAGGAAGCATCCTTGCACAGGGATTATATCCTGGTCCTATGCACTCTGGTTCATTCCTGCCCCAGTTGTTCTACAAATCAGTTTTGTCTGCTGTTTGTTTATTACACAATTGAACAGTGTTTCTCCCTGGTGTTAGTTAACCTTTGATTTGGTATGAAAAAATTGTTTACATAAATGGTGGATCTGAAGTATATGATGAAATAATTAGTAAATATGTACTGATGTAATCTCAGGGATTCAATTAGTACATAAAATAATATTAGGGGAAAAAACAAATAAGCTGTCTGTGATTGACCAGAACAATGAACATGAACAGTGTTCTCCTTTTTTTTTTATTTGTTTTTTTTTTTTTGGTGGGGGTGATACCAGGGATTGAACCCACAGATGCTTTACCACTGAACTATATCCCCTGCCCATTTCTTATTTCGAGGCAGGGTCTCACTAAGTTGCTTAGGGCCTCACTTAATTGCTCAGACTGGCCTCAAACTCGTGATCCTCCTGCCTCAGTCTCCCAAGTTTGCTGGGATTACAAGCATGAACCCCTGTGCCTAGCTAGGATTTCTTATATATTCACTATTTTCCTCCTGAATAGTGTATTTTTAGGTCCAAGGTATTACTTGTAAACTTGTCAGTATTTAAGTATTCCACTTACCTGTTAGGGGTATTAAAGGGTGAAGCCATTTTTTATAAACAAAAGGTATCATTCACATAAAATAGGAAATATGTGAATGAAATATAAGATATTTTATTAATAAATATAACACATAACACGCTCCTCCTTTTCTTTTGTAGACACTACCTACTTTGCTTTTTAAATGTCATCCATATTTATCAGACTGCATGGTTCTTGACATTTAAGATTTTTCTTTATCAAATTGTAACTGAAGCTTTGACAACAGGAACTAATTATCAAGGGACTAAAGAATAACTTATTTTTTTTCCCAAGCAGTAAACCTTATAAAAAGTGTAAATTATCATCAGTCATTTGTGAAACTCTGTAGGTGAGAATTAACATTCATTATCATAACATAGTTAAATCTTTTTTAAAGTACTTATTAGTTCTTGGAAGATACATAGAAAATTTCAAGAATTAAATTTAATTTATTAGTCAAGTTAGTCTTCCTGTCTTCCTAAAACATCCACATACATCATATTGGGAAATTATTTTGAAAATCTTCCAAAAAACAAAAAAGTCTTACTTGAAAACAAGTATTTAATGAAGATGATTACTTTCTTCATAGAAAGTGCATTAAAACAAAAGTTACAATTTCTATCTTTGATCATTCAAATTAATCTTTTAAAATCTTATTTTAAAGTGTATTAGTGGCAAGTCAACAATTTATGAACTTTAATATTTTCACTAGATCTTAACTTATGTGAGCTTTGTAACTTATTTAGCAGCTGTAAAATTGTGCTTTCCTGCTCTCAAACCAGTTCATTATAATATGTATCATCCAAAATATGTTTAGAAACCTTAGTAACTAATGGGGGAAAATATTTACTTGGAAACTTTAAATTAAAATTATGGACTTATTAAAAAATTGTGAAGGTTCTGAGATTTGACCCTATTTCAAGGTGTTAAATTAACAGATCACAGTTTTATAAGTACTTAGACAAAACATGAGATTCCTGGATCAGAGATTAATAACAGTTTATTTCTCATAGCCACAGCAGGAAACAGAGTATTACCCCTTTGCCTTGTTTCTCTGAACTTCAGTTCTCATAGTAACACTAAAGAGAACTGTTGAAACCTGTGTATGCAGCAGAGAGAGATGCCCTGAGCTTAGAGAACTTGGATATTTTATAATGTGCAATAAGTGTGCCTGACCTTTTTTTTTTTTTTGTTCTGATCTTTGCTCTTAAAGAAAACATTATATTTTTCAAGTTTGCTTGGTTCTCCAGCAAATGAGACTGGGAAAATAGCAGTTAATACCTCTTATCTCAAAGGACATTCTATTTCTGAATAGAAACATGGGGAATCATGGAGTATTGTCCTTCTGTAATATTTTCTTGTTCATATTTCTTTATTTACTCTAGTAACTCCCATAATGGGTCTTGATCATCTGAAAGACACGAAAAGTTTTTTCAGTGTCAGTATATCAATGCCTATTGTTTTAGTCAGCTTTTTTACTGCTGTGACTAAAAGACCTGTCAAGAACAATTTTAGAGGAGGAAAAGTTTTTTGGAGGCTTGTGATTTCAGGGGTCTCAGTCCATAGACAGCTAGCGCCATTCCTTGGGGTTCAAGGTGAGGCAGAACACCATGGTAGAAGGGTGTGGTGGAAAAGTGGCTCACATGATGAATGGTCAGAAAGCAGAGAAAGACTCCACTTGCCAGACACAAAATATATACCCCCAAAGCACCCCCCCCCAATGCCCAGCTCCTCCAGCCACATATTCTCTGCCTTCACTTATCACTCAGTTGATCCTTGTTAAGGGATTAATTCACTGATTGGGTTAAGGCTGTCATAATCCAATCATTTACTCTGAACTTTCTTGGATTGTCTCATAGAGCTTTCTTGGGACACCTAATATCTGAACCATAACACCTATCACATTATGCTAATTCATTCATTCATTTACCATAATTTAGGTAGAATGTCTAACAATTCTCATATTTCTACATCAGTGGAAAGTTTATGGTTCTGAATTACCCATAAATCAGTCATCTTTCTTTGGTTTCATACTTCTGGTTTCTACTACAAACCATCTTTCTTAAGAAAACCAATTTTTTATTGACAATACATTTTAAATTTATTTTATTGGTGCACTATAATTATACATAATAATGATATTAATTATGCCATATTTGTATTTGTACCTAGCATAATTTACTCAATTTCCTTCCTAAAGATGTTATTAATACAAACAATTTTGCCAGAAATATTGAGACCCTAAGATTGAAAGTGATCATCTATAGTTAAAATAATGGATAGAAAAGGAACAATCCAAAATCTACAAACATTTGTCCTTCTATCAATTGACTACACTTTGGAAAATATCTGCTAGAAACCCTGCATGCATACTGGTTAAGCTATCTTAATTGTAAATCTTTAGAAGAATATTTTATTAACTTTAAGATAATGCTTAATAGCAACTAGGTGCTAAGAAAATACATAGCCAAAAACAATTGTAGCAAACCCAAGCATAGTTTAATAAAAATACAAATAAGAAGGTGTGAATAAAAGCTAAAATAGAGAAAGGATAAAAATAATTAAGCCCAATATTTTATATTTGGGGGGCAACCACAGAAAGTGGGATTTAACATTGTACTGGGGATGGCTTTTTGCTTTAGAATGCTTCAGGGTTACCCATTTCTGGTATTATGAATAGATGTGATTCTTATCCTAGGTTTATCTCCAATATTCAGTATTCGTCTGCCTTAGTCTTGGCCATGAAAATATGGGACCAACTGTCAATCAGTAGGAACCATCATGAATATAACACTGGACCATGAAGCCATCACCAGGGAGTGGTATTCAAGCCAAGCACACTAATGCTGGATACCAGAGAGGACATCTGGCCACGGGATGCTTGCTCAGAACTTCTGCCCAAGAAGTGCAGTGCTTATTGGTTGGATTTAAAATGACTCAGATGCTTCCTTATGAAGATTTTCAAAATGAGACACACACAGATGTAAATAGATGGTTCTTCATTCTGAGCAGAATGAAACATGATGAAGTCATTTGAGTTGTTATTTAGTCTGAACAATGGTAAGACCTTTTCCCCCTATTCTCCTTGCATCTAATATACATTTAAGTCATGGAACCACAAGTGGGATCCAGTGACGATACAGCTGTTGAGATAGATTTCCATGATCACCCACTTCTCTCTGCATCATAAGAATAAATTCTTATTACCTAAAATGATCTGAATGCATTTCTTCCTTACAAGGGGGGAAAGTTTCCCTGACACACAAACATAGGATTAATTATGCAGAGGCATACTGTCTATCATTGGGTAACTTAAGACAATTACCTAAAACATTGCTTGTGCTATATAATGTGAATCTATTATAATTTTCAATTCCTCCTTTGTAGGAATTAGTGGAATCATTACTTATACATGACTAAGGTAAATGATTTCTATGTTGGCCAAATATAGTCTAGATTCTGTCATCAGTTTCTCTTCTGAAGCTACATCAGCTTCTCTAGAAACACATTTAATATCAGTTGCAGAGAATACTGTCCCTATATCTGAAGCAGTTAGAAATCTTGTATTAAATAAACCTTATGGATTGAATTTATACATCTCTTGGTAACTCTGTTTTTAGTCTAATCTTAATTGCCCAGAAGGAAAAATAGGCTTTTCCCCCTTCAATCTAATTTTCAAACTATACTGTGAGAGCAGCCTATTTGACCTTCTCCCACTGACAAAGAAGGTATTTTGGATACTCCATGGAACACTATAAATATCTCTTTTTCTCTCTAGGAATACTTAGCCATACTTGCAATAATGCAAAAGCAACTTATCTTGTAATATATAATATATATATATTTATATATAATATATATATTTATAATATATATAATATATTAATAATAATATTATAATATATTATATGTATATTTAAAGGAATATATAGGTGTGTATATATATATATATATATATATATATATATATATATATACCACAATTCATTGTGGGGGATGAGGGGCAGAATTTATCCTTTTCTGAATATTTTTGAGAAGGGAGTTCAACTTGGAAATACTCCACATGGGCATAAAAGTCCAATTTTCTATACATCACCACTTGTTACAATTATAGTTTGAATAATGTCTCTTCACTTCCATAACTTTAGTTTTATTAATTATTTCGAAATCTCTGTTGTATAGACTTTATATGTACATATATCTATTAATATATATAGTTATTTATCTAAACGCTTCCTATTAGACTTTTAAAACATAATTATACAATATAATATATAATTATACAAAGTAATGGGATTCTTTATGGTATATTCATTCATGTACATGACATAATTTGGTCAATTTCATTGCCCAGTACCTCTCCTCTTCTCCCTACCCCTGGCCCTCATCCTTATTTTACTGGTCTCACTTCTATTTTCATAAGATCATTTTCCCCCTTTTTCTCTCTGATTTCTATATATGAGAGAAAATATATGACCTTTGACTCTCTGAGTTTGGTTTATCTCATTTCATATGACGTTCTCCAGTTTCATTTATTTTCCTGCAAATGACATAATTTCATTCTTTTTTATAGCTGAGTATAACTCCATTGTGTATAAATACCATATTTGCTTTATTCATTCATCTGTTGAGAAACATCTAACCTGGTTCCATAACTTGACTATGGTTAATTGTACTGTTATAAACCTGGGTGTGCATGTATCACTATAGTACGTGTATGTTTTAAAGTTAATACAATAAGGTAAAATTTTAGTTGTAAAAGTGCAATGTAAATGTTGATGAAAATAAAAAATTTTTGAAAAAATCCAATACTGCTAGAAATTACTTTGCTATTTAAGATGAAATAAAAATGTGGTTTTAAGGTTAGCTATGCCCTTTAAACTTCTATACCTAGGATCAGTTCATAAAATTTACTTTCATATTTTTACCCTTCACATAGTTTTTAATATTTTTCTACTTATCTCTGTCAAAACTAGAAGGGAAGTAAAGAACTTTGGTGGAAAGTGTATGGATTCTGGAATCAAACAAATTTAAACTCACAATTTAGATCTGTCACTCATTAACTCTGCACATTTGAGGAAGTCTTCTTTTGTTTCCAGGCCTTCTTCATCTGCAAAGTAGGACTAATATACATCTCAATAAATGCTTAATGATGAAAAACAGAAACTATTGCTTTTCCTCTGACCTTTATTGGTCAATCTCTTAATACCTCAAGTTAACTTGAATACAAGTTGTTACATGTACCAAGGCTGTTTTTCCTCTGACATGGATTAATATTGTCCATGCTCTAAGTTTTCACAATACTTTGTTGTTCTTCCTAAGTGAATGAACTCCTCTATCACTAATAGATTTGCTGGACACTCTTAGGTATTCCATTTAATTAGCTAGTCCATAGAAAAGCATTCAGGAAAAAGAAAATCCCCCATTTTCTTCTGTATCACTAATTTCGAGAATGTAAAAAGTTCTGAGAATTTAAAAGTTTATGGATATTTTAGATTTTTCTTATCTCTCTCTCTTTGTCTCTCTCTCTCTCTCTCTCTCTCTCTCTCAATTAAGAATTGAACCCAGGGAATCTTTACAATTGAACTACATCCCCACCCATTCTTTAATTTTTATTTTGCTACAGGGTCTTTCTAAGTTGCTAAAACTGACCTCTAACTTGCAATCCTCCTATTTCAGTTTCCTGAGTTGCCAAAATCTAAGATAAACCAGGCATGTGCCACCATATCTGGCTTATTTTAGATTTTCAAAGAGAATTATTACTTAATTGGAATATTTTACATGATTGTGAGTAAATTTGATTAACTCCCTTTAGTTTTCTATCTGTAAATTAAAGTGATAGCTACACAGTCATTAAGGTTTCTACTAGTTCTAACATTTTAAATTCATATCCCACTAGTGAGTATAAGAAAACTAGACCCTTCTATAAAGCCCCCCCACATCCCCATTTTAGAATTAAAGGGGATCAAAATATATAATCATACAACTCTATGCATGGCCCTAGTCCGTAGATACCTAATGATTATCTCTGAATAAAACATTTATACACAAAGCTCTTCCTTGAATCCTTCTTCCTGTGGCTGAAAAAACTCATCTTTTCAGACTCCATATGATTTGATGAAAGAAAGAGATTATAAAGAAGGGGAGGAAAATAAAAAGTCCAAGACAGATGGTGGATTACATTGTTATCTTAGAGATGCTATCTCCATGTTTTATGTTATTTTTTATCATGTATCCATTTCCTTGTAGAGGGCCAGACATACTAAGAAATGAGTTGAATATTTGTAAATGCAAAGCACAATTAACAAAAGCCAACTCAACTTAGGTGCCCTTCAACAACTGAATGGATAAAGAATGTGATATATATATATACACACACACACACACAATGGAATATTACTCAGCCACGAAGAAGAATGAAATTATGGTATTAGATGGTAAATGGATGGAAATGGAGACTATCTTGCTAAGTGAAATGAGCAAGTCCCCCAAAATGTTTTCTCTGATATATGGAAGTTAATCCAAAATAAGGGGTGGGGGATAAATAAATAGAAAGATCAGTGGAGTAGATGAAGGGGAATGAAGGAAGGCAGGAGGGATGGGATAAGGGAAGACAATGGTATAAATCTGACCTAACTTTCCTATTTACATATATGAATATGCCACAGTGAATTTCACTATCATGTGTATCCACATGACACTAATTTTAAAAAAGAAACTATAAGTAAAAAGCATAAAGATCAGCAAAGTAGAGGGAAGGGAACAGGGGAATCTTAAGGGGTAGTACTGGGAACTGAATTAGAACAAATTATATTCCATGTTTTATAATTATGTCAAAATGAATCCTAATGTTATGTGTAACTAAGAACAAATAAAAAATCAGATGAAAAAAAGAAACCCTAAAGGTAAAAGTTTAGCCTTTTGTGTAGGTGTTGGACATGGGGTGAGAAATACAGGTGGTTGGAGAGGTAATAGGTGCTAGAACATGTTTCTTCATTTACTATAGAGAAGATGCACAAATATCCCTTTTCATTTCTCCATACATATGTTAATAAATGTTGATGACATATTGCAAAGAAATACAAAAAATAACAGTAGAGAATTGCACTGTTGACTCCTGTGGATTTCAAGTCCAATACAGACATCATTTAGAACCTCTTAGTGGTGATGGTGATTAAATGAGTCTTGAGAAAGAGGATTCCAAGAGGAGAAGGGGAATTGAGTTTGTGGCAAGTATGTCAGCCAGTCATATGCCTGAAATGTGGTCCTTCCCTTGTCTCCAAAAATTTTAATAAAGCCACAGGCATTTTAAATGCTTAATTGTTATTAATAGTCTAATCATGACCAATGATGCGAATCATTTTGCAACAATGACCATCACATGGTCTGCTTGAAATTGGGAACAAAGACTGAGGGAAGATTTGAGGAAATAAATTTGGATGTTCACAGGCGTGGCAAAGGTTCTTACCCAGATGGTGACATTCACTGGTTGAGGTATACACGCAAATCTCAGTTCTCAAAAATTTAGGAAAGCTTTTGATCATAAAGGTTTTGTTATGGAGTGTCTCCTTTCTTCGTAGGATAAAAGAAGCATATATGAAATTAAAAGTTAACCAATTCAAAAACTCAAAAGCCCACTAAAAAGTAGGGGTTACCTTTTAACTCATCCAGTTTAACAATTTACTTTTACAAATGAAGAAACTGAAGGTTTAAGAGACTCATTCATGGCAAGAAAATGATATAAATCCTAGAAACAAAGTAAACTGACTTCTGGTCCAGTCCTTGTTTCCATTGCCATGTATAAATTGCAGTGTTAAAAGGTGTCTGATGACAACATTCAATTCAGAAGGAAAACAGTAATTTCTGTGTGAGGTTTCAATTGCAAATGGTGACTCTGAGATAACAAAATTTAGTAACAGGGCTAGGGAGATAGCTCAGTTGGTAGAGTGCTTGCCTTGCAAGCACAAGGCCCTGAGTTCAATCCCCAGTACCGCAAAAAAAAAAAAAAAAAAAAAAAAAAAAAAAAAAAAATTTAGTAACAGCTTGTTTCTGCTACCCTGGACCCCCATGAAGTTTTATTTATTTATTTTTTGCAGCTTTCTCAAAAAATATTAATGAAAAAACACATGTATGTATGTGTGTGTGTGTGTGTATACAAATGAAATAACTTTCATAAAATGCACAGCAAATAAAAATAGTTACTTACTCTAGGAAATAGCATAATGTTTAAGGTAAGAAGCAGTCATCTTAACTATATAAAATTTTGTGTTCTATGTATTTTTACAATGGAGAGTATGTCATACTTTACTATTAAGATAATATACTAACACAAAAATTCTAGTTCTACCTTTTATTCCTTGATTTTGAAAACATTACATTTCTTCACTTAGAATTTTCTTAGCAATCTTTAAATTCATACAGAGAGATATACGTCTTTGGTCTGTCCCAAAGATCTCTGTACCATCTATCTTTCCTTAAATCAGGACACAAAATCATGTTACTTTCTTATTTTATTATTTTATGCTGCTTTATGTTTCAATTGGAATATTTATTTTAAGTCCCTTGCCAGGAAGACTTATTAAAACAGAGAAAAGAACACTTGATACTTAGGCTATTGTGGATACTGAAGTTTATCATAGTAGTAACAAGCCCTACACAGAAATGATTTTCTTTATTTGGATTGCATGTGGTCATAAACAAAGAATTGATCACACAGAAGCCTACTTATATTTCCTATGAGTCCAGGGAGACATTGTAAAGTAGCTACTACAGTAAAAAAGATTTCAGATGCAGTGTATCTTTCATAACATATTGCAGTTTTGTGTTCTCCAAGGAGCCTTTAAATAATAGATTTTCTTTATGGCAGGCTTACCTATGCAATTCTGTTTTGATTACAGTGTTATTTTCCTCCTCTTTGCCAAATGTTTCAAAAGCAGCAACAACTGAGTTCACAAAACAATGTCATTGTTACTCTATTATGTATAGTAATTTTATAAACAATAAGCTTTTTATCCTCATATTTTTTAACTAAGTGATATATATTCCAAATAGGACTGATATTCAGCCTGTGTGCGCAATTGGCAACCATGCCAGATCTTCCAGAGCTTAGCATATCTGAGCATTTCTGAGCTTGTAGGAAAATAGCTACAATCCTAATCCCCCTCTGAACCTCTCCTAGCATTCTGGTTATCCTGTCAAGACTGCAGCAAGAAATAGGACTAATGAGGCACATTTTAAAACGGGGGTTCCCAAGCACTCTGCTTTAGCTCCTGCTGATTTAACCTTTGTTAAGTATTTTGAATATCAAAGGATACTGGTTAGAATATAAATGTACATTACATAATATATTTTTTATAATTAGTGATAAAGTAGACACAAAAGTTCGTCTAAGAAAATCCTTGTGTTTAAGTCCAGTAGCTTCAGCTATGACTTTATCACCCTGACTTACTTGGTTTGATCTGGTTCAGGGATGCTTTCTGGAATAGTTTGTTGGAGGGCCCACTGTCCATATGATGATTCCTTGGCTCCACAACCCATTTTATAATCAAAAGTAGGATATGGAGTTGGACTGTCTAGATTCAGATTTGGGTTTTGTCACTCTGCTAGCTGTGAGATCTTAGGTGATTTTATCTCCTCTATGCCCTATGTAATGACAATCGTGTGGAATAATTAGTGCATGGTCCACTTGTTCAATATATATTAGTTATCACTGTTATGTTGATAGTCAATGTTGTTATTTCTGGGTCATATTGTCATCATTCTACAGACTGATTACTAGTGATGCATAAATTTAGACCTAATTTTCAGAAAAAAGCCATTTTTGTACAATCTAGCCTAGCAGAAGCACCCTCAATATAAAAACTATGTTTCAGAATACCAAATACATATTTCTGTGAAAAGGCATTCATTATCGAAACACCTTTAATAAAGTATACTAATGGTATAGGATTATAATAATTTAGTTATAATTCAGTTTCCATACTTGCCCCTCCTTCTGCTCCTTAAAAGAAAAGATTCTATGTGTGAAATTTTGCATTGTACATACAGAGGACATAGTAGCAACCAGAATTAATATTTATTATATGCCATATAATATTAAGTATATTTTCTTGATTCCTCACAGCATTCCTACATGTAGCTATTATTCCTCCCATTTTATAGATAGAAAAGGGATATTACAAAGATTAAATAATTTTCTAATTTTACAGACTAATAAGTTGTATAAGTGTATTCCAAAATCCATTCATATAATTATGGCATTTGTATAAGCATTTGTTGAATAACTAGCAACAATGAGATTTGAATGAAAAGATCTATGATGACCCTACTTAAGTCTATCTTCAAATCTTCAGCTGCACTAAAACATTTAGAAATTGAAGTTGCCCTTTCTACCCCAAAGTGAACTCTTACATGAAAACTATATGCATAATAGCTGAAGAAAAGTTTGTCAATTTAAGCATATTTTATATTTTCAAATTTATGTATACTGCTTATAAAATCAATCAATGAAGGAAAAATATTTTTTTCAACTGGGTTTATAGGCCTCAGTGTGTTTATCAGTCTTGGCTTCCACTTCATTTTCCACCTCTTGTTTTGTAATCCATGATTGCATCCTTAATAAGTTTTACTTATGGAGAGATTTAAAGTAGATTTTGTAAGTGCAAGTTATTTTTAAATTAAACTGATCCAAGATCCTGAAAGAAAAACCAAATGGTATTTTCATATCCAAGTGAAAATACATTTAGCATAGACAACATTACTGCTGTGATAGTTTTTCAAACAGATTATTCATAAATTGCAAAAACTATTTTAGTTAACACCACCTAATAGGTCTAATGTTTATTTGATGTGGAATAACTCATTGATTCATCTAATTCTTACCTGTCATACAATGTCTCTAACACCTATAGTTACCTGCTTTGTTTTATTTCCCACACTCTTTCTTTCCTTACTCTGTTCCCTAATTCTCCTTTGCCTCTACCATTTCACAACCCAGGGATTTCTGATGATGCTGATAACAATTCATCTGTCTGTGATAAATATAAAATTTAATTAGAGGAAATTAAGTCCAAAGGGAAAAGATTGGACTCTCAAGGTGAAAATGGAGATTGTTTTCTTCTGATTCTGAGGCTATCTTGTGTTTTCCTTTACTTTCTTAAAAAAAGAGATCCCAAACACAGTACAATGAGAGATTCATTTCATAATGTAAAGGATTCTACCATTTAATTAATTTTTACTTTGCTTCTAAATCAATTCAGAATGCAAAGTTTGAGTTGATCCACTGATGTTGCATATCTAAAATGATCATTATCTTGTACCTATCCATACCACAGAGGTATGATTTCTTCTCTAGTGTGAATATTTATTACAGACTCTATGAATTATCATTATTCATGGAAAAAGTCCACCTTCTGAAACTGAGCAGTTTTCCAAATTGGTACCATTTATTGTTGTTTCAGAACAACTCATCTTAGAAAAAAATTATTAAGGAAGCTGCAACTATATAATTTCTCCAATAAAACTTGATGGTGTAACCTCTGAAATTTCTGGAATCTTTTGCTGTTTAAAGATAAACATTCTCTCAGCTGCCAAAGTTCAGTTTTATGCCAAGACAGTAAGAGTACTAAAATTAAATGCCATTCTCATTTTAAACAATTGAAAAGAAAAGCCAACTCTTACTGAGTGAATTAAGCAAAAGACTCTGACATCAGAGCATCACTGAGAAAAATCCCCAAACAAAAGTATGTGCAGTGTTAGCCAGTAAATCCTTGAACAGCCCTGACCATAGACAAAAACATATTGTAATATTTGAATATGCTATGAAAAAATTTTCAACCTACATAAAATGAATTAAAAAGGGTTTGAACTGTAGGTGTCTTCATTCAAAAGCTTGTCTGTGAAAACAAGATACGAAAGACTTGTGCATCTAGGTAAAACTTAGCTTTCCATGGACCTTCAAAGCTGTACAAATCTAGGCTCCTCAAACAGATTGTAATTGACAAGGACCTTTGATTTGGCTTGGCTCTGTAGTACAGAGGAGACACTGCTGTAGCATGCCTATTCATCAAACAGGTCCCTTTGCCTCGACTAGACTAACAACGGTGTGTCCATGGTAATGCAATTAGCACAGAGCCCTTTGAGATCGAGGCATGCGGAAACAGGGTATGATGTTTCTTCAACATTCTTTGCACTACGCAGTCTCTCTCTGTAATCTTATATCTGAGAATCAATAGGTAGAACTAAATTATCAAAACGATAGCCTCAAAAAATTTATAGTTAAACTAGAATCACTAATCAGTCCTGACAGGAGCTTCATCTCAAACTGTGTGTTAACTCAAAGAGAAAGGATAGAATTTCAGAGAAATTGACTAGGAGGCATGTTATCACCTTATTCCCTAAATTCTCAGTTTGGCCTCATATAAGGTAAACTTATTAGACATTAATTTCTTTTATTTTGATCTTCGCAGGATGTAAGAATCACCCATTATATACATTTTTCATCTTTTTCATCCTTTTCAAATCATCTTTTGAAAACATTGTCCATTAATTTGTTCATTGTCCTTAGAGACAGCATTGAGTAGAAGAATTTCAGTAAAATACATAATCAGAAAATTTAGATTCCTGTCCTTGCTCTGATACTTACAAGTGCTGTAACCTTTTACAAGGTGTTTAATCCCTTTGGACCTCAGTTTTCTCATTTGAAAAATAAGCAGGTTGGGGCAGTAGTTTTCTAGTTCCAAATCCTCCCAAGTTTCTGCCTATATTCTCTCTGATGCAGTGTGCTTGGATGCATCTGCCATTTGTCTTTGTCAGCTCCAAACCCACCTGTCTATATCATTGCTCTGGGATTATTGGGCTGGTACTTTACAAGCTATTTGTCCCCTGTGTCACCTGGTTTCCTTTTAGACTGTCAGTAGAAGATACTAGAGGGAGACTGCAAGGCTGAAGGATGAAACGGGACTCGTTCCTTCCTGTTCGTTTTTTGTTCCACGAACAATGTCTAGCAATCATATGTTGCCCCAGAAGTTGATTTCTGTCTTCAGTTACTTTTAACATTCCTTTTTCTTTCAACCCTGTAACATTTGTTTAACCATTACCCTGTATTATATTCCTCACTGTATTTACTAATCTAGATCTGGATGGGCACTTAGAGCATGATTTAATAAATACAGCCAGGAGGACATGAATCATGTCTGCCTTCTTTACCTTGTTCCCTGCTGTACCTGTGGTCTGAAACAGACCAACTTCACAATACATACTAAGTCAAGAAAGGCTTTTAAAGACAGGTGAAATTGACTCAAGCCCTGTATTTATCACTCAAAAGTCCTTTATTACTGGGAAAGTCTCCTAATGCTTCTGGTTTTCATTATATAACCTATCACTCATACACACACACACTCACACACAAGAAAGTGTTTTAATAGCTCCTGATTACTTACTAAAAGGTGACTTTAAGGATTAAGTTTTTTTTTCTTGTATACCACAGTGTAATCAGTATCCAGCAGGTAATCTGGCTCACAGTTGATTTTCAAAAAATCTGTTTTGATGGTTAATGATGAGTGAAGGAAGGATGCATGTAATTTTTTTTATAAAAGCAATTTTTATAATAGATGTGGTAGAACTTTGACAAATTTGACTATGCCATTTTAATGACTGTTTTTCTGAGTCAGATTTCTCCAAAGACTGGAAAGTATATGGGTAAGGACCACATCTAACTTATGTCTCTGATTCAATGACTCGCAGAGCATCTGAGTGTCTTTGTCCAAAAATGAAAGATGCATATTGCTGATAGTGTCCACCTACAGTGAGTGCCTCATCTGCTTTTGGTTATAATCATCAACTTTTAAATTCCTTTGTGTATGGGCATGGTACACTTTTGTAGTTAAGGACTTAGGATTCTTGGTTTCAAAACCCATGTCTATACATTACTAGCAGTTAGCATGTCTGCTCCACAGTTCTTTCATATGTAAATAAGCAGTATAATAGTTCCTACCTCTTAGAGTAGTTTTGAAGCTTAAAGAAATTATTGTATTAAAAGTTTTTAGAGCGGATCCAAGATGGCGGCCTAGAGGGAGACTGCACCCCCAGTCACTCCAGAACCCAGGAGTTAAGAAGGGGAGACATTGAGAGACTCGGACTGAAATAGAGCCACAGTGACAGGTTTTCTACATAGAACCAGCCACAAGTCCCCGAACCAACGGAGAGCTTCGATCTGCAAGCAGCCTCTGGGATCAGGGCAG